>NC_143573.1:42995119-43295595 GCF_054136105.1 Typopeltis vanoorti
TTTATACATTTTTCAGCTGAATAGCTATCAAGTAAGAATGAAAATAATTATTACTCAGCAACTTTCATCATCATAGAATTTTTTTATTTAATTAAAATAAAAAGTTCTGTTACAATTTATTAATTTCTAACACAGGAAACTTAAAATAGAGAAAATTAATTCAAACTTACCATTGGATTTGACTGTGACAATTTAACTTTAACATCTATTAAATGCATGAGAATGGGTTCATCGTGTTCCTACATGCAATATAACATAATATCATAAATTACACTTAAAATTATTCAATTCATCCAAATCTTAAACTAAACATTTTAATAAGAATGGATTTTGATAGAGCATCATAAAATGAGACATATTGCAATGTTCTATCAAAACAGCATATTAGAACAGCAACTAACACCATTATCATAATATGGCAATGGAGTTACAAAAATACCGATCTATCCATGAATTTACACACGATGGAAGTCAGGCCAATAATGAAGACAATTATATGAAAAGTAATAATCATTTTGATCATGCCAGGTCATAATCAAGTGTTTAGGACACGAATGCAGCATATATTTTAGTAATGCAGTATGTCACACTAGGAGCAATGCATACTATTGATAACCAAGTGTATACTGAATAGCTATTAACTTTCAATTGGATAAATATATAACACTCTTAAAAAACAGCTTATTTTTTAAATTTATAATTTGAACACAAACTACAGTACCATCAATCATTCAATTAAGCTGATATACTCTAACTTATCAGGTGGGGGTTCAACACCACGAATGTTTCTGCCTAGTAAACATGTCAAGAAAATAGTGATGCAAATATACCATGCTGATGCATTTAATAAATATAAATAAGGCACAACTGCATAGACATTAGGCATACGAACACTTTTTTTTTCATAAAATGAATGTTTCTGATGCACGTTTTTTTTTTTTTCTCCTGCTCACAGTAATGAAGTTAAAGGTAGTTTACCATCAAATTCCTGACATGTACCATCAAGGGGTGTACAGGATATGATAGTACTAAATGAAAAATTTACATCATTACTAACTTCCTATCTACAATTTTCCTCCAAATCAGTCTGTTACTTGTCAAGACTCCAACATTATCAGATCTTATATATCTATCGTCTAAGGCACTTTGTACCGTATCAATCCATCTATATCTTGGTCTTCCTCTGGGTCACTTTCCTGCCAACCTGGCAGAGAACACTTGTTTTGCTAATCTTTCCTCGCCCAATCTGTTCAAGTGACCATACCACCTGAGATTAGCTCTGCTAACGCATTCCTGGATGCTGACATTGTCAAGTTCTTTCCTAATATCCTCGTTTTTAATATGATATTGCCATTGATGCCATCTGTTCATGGCTCTAATCTTTGTCAGGATTCTCATATCTGCAGTCTCTAGTCTTTGATCAAGTGTTTTACTTCTGACCCAGCTCTCAGATCCATAAGTTAAAACTGGTTTGAACACTGTCTTGTATACAGACAATTTAGTCTTCCGACTAATTTCTCTCTTATTCCATATGAATTTATTCAATTGACTTCCTACCATACCAGCTTTGTTGATTCTGTTGTCTATTTCTATATTTAATTTACCATCTTCACTAAAAATCGTGCCTAAGTAGCTGAAATGTTTTACTTGTTCCACAGGTTCTCCATTCACAACACAGTTGACATTTTCAATGATTCTGCCTATTTTCATTGTCTTTTTATTGCTAATCTTCATACCATATTTATTACAACAGTTATTTAAAGCTAGTTACTAACTTTAAATCTATTACTGTGAAGATAGAAAAAAAGAGCACCAAAATTGTCTTTTCTGTGTTTTCACTTTTCTAAATTGCTTTCTATTTCAAAAATGGTCAGCATCTTAGACAAGCAACAAACATCAATACCAAAATGTGGCATGGAATTATAAAAATACTGATCTATCCATAAAATGCATTATTATAGTAAGATTCAATTCTTTTTGGTTTATACTTGTTGCAACTTACCAATAGTTCAATGTGGGCAATAACTTTGTCTGCCAACTGATCCTTTGTACTGGATGCCAAATTTCTTACCAATTTTACTTATCTTTTTGAGTTCATTCTATCTCATCTTTCTTCTTTGCTAGACTCAGTGGCCTGCTACTGGAAAACAATTTGGCTTTGTGTTAATTCTATCATTACGTATTCCTAGCCAGCTATAATATAACGGTTTCTCATCCATTCAGAATGAAAAATCTGTTGCATCCATATGAAAATTCCAATCCTTTGTTTATATGCACATTCTATTCTTGATCTGCTCTTTCTTTATCCATCATTTACTGTTGTAACTGATATTCTATTTTCCCTCCACTTTTATTCTGTCAAACTGCTATTTCACACTTATTAATTTGTTGTATTTTAATGTTGATATTCTCGTTTATCATGCATATGTAAACACTGGTAAACAACTGATTTAAAGAGGTTACTTTTGTTTTTTCATAGTGTTAATTTAAACATATCAGTATTTTATTAACTTTTAGAGAATGTTATTTTACTTTGATCTATATTACATATATTTTTGCTGTTGTTATTCCTAGGTATTTAAATTCCATTACTTGCTCCAATATTTTTTTGTTTAATATCACATCACTATTTGCTTACACTTGGATAAAGGATTAATCAAAAATAAAATTCCTTGGCATCTTTAATTTAATATCATTTCTATTAGGGTTACCAAGTAATTTTATAAAACTTTGTTATTTTACTCCTAATCCCAAGTAAGCAAACAGTTAAGTTTGCGACTGAACGTAGTTCAAGTCTAAAGGTGGTGCAACATCAGGGCAACTCATTGTAAAGATGGGTAAAGCTCTGATCACTATTCTTAGTATTTTCCATAATGTAAAGCACATCTCACTAAGAGATGTATACTGCAATACATTATGGGTGGGGTCACTACCCAGACTGGTTTCAACCTTTTTTTGAGGTCTCCTCAGTGAGTAGCTAGACCCTAAATACCAATGTTTTAGTAATACAGAGCCTTATCAACTTTACCTATACAAGTTGCTACAAGGTGTTTTTATTTTGAATAAGAATCTCTGGAGGAGATATAGATGTAAATAAGTTTTTTTTTACCTTGCGAATAATGTATATTAGAGTAAAATAACCAAGTTTTATAAAATTACTTGGTAACCCTAATATACGTTATTCCCAAGGTAAAAAAAACTTATTTACATCTATATCTCCTCCAGAGATTCTTATTCATCAGCACTAACCGGTCTGGGTGGTGACCCCACCCATAATGTATTGCAGTATACATCTCTTAGTGAGATGTGCTTTACATTATGGAAAATACTAAGAATAGTGATCAGAGCTTTACCCACCTTTACAATGAGTTGCCCTGATGTTGCACCACCTTTAGACTTGAATTACGTTCAGACGCAAACTTAACTGTTTTGCTTACTTGGGAGAAGGAGTAAAAAAAACAAGTTTATAAGATTACTTGGTATCCTTAATATTATATATATATATATATATATATATATATATATATATATATATATATATATATATATATAATACAACATCGGATAGCTAATCATGCCAAAGTGCAAGACTTTGCAATTACCGACATTGAGCTGACATCCATTTTTCCATGCACACAATTCCAGCCTATTCAAATCATTCTGCAAGTACTACAAATCAGCTACATTCTTGATTACCCTACCTTTCTTTGCATCATCAGCAAATAGCTGTATGTCACCTTTATCAGGTGACATAGCTGTATGTCACCTGATAAACCCTTCCGATATCATTAATGTACAGATTGAATAACAACAGCCCAAGGACTGATCCTTGTTAAATCTTGCAGACTTATATTCCTCCCCCTCCCCCATACCACTTTTTGATATCTATCAGTCAGCCATTCTCTTATCCACGCTAATATTTTATAATCCCAAACCATATTCTTCAATTTCTTTATACAGCAGTCTTCCATGCTGTATTCTGTCCAAGGCCTTAGCAAAATCCAAAAGTATCACTGTGTATCCATTCCCCTTGTCTAAGTAATTTTTCCAAAATCTTCACCACCACTCCTGAAATACTTATTGGTCAATAGTTTGATACATCAGTGTTTGCACCACCCTTGTGCAATGGGACAACCATACATTCTTTCCACTCCTGTGGACTCTTCCCTGTTCTGAGCCTCAAATTATACAGCCTGGTCAAAGGAATAGCCAATTCAGTTGAACACTCTTACCACCTATGCTGATATCTCATCAGTCCTATTGCTGAATAGTCATTGAGTTTGTGCAACAGCTCTAATACCTCCTCTTCATACATACACCAGGTTGATAGATTTTAGCAAAATAGACACTCATTAGTTAAACAAATTCTGTATCTGTCACCCCCATCATGCCATCTGTATTCAGAAGACTTATTCTTTCATATTCATTCTTTCTTTTACTTGCAGCATATTAAGAGAATTTTTGTGGGTTGTCATTAGCTTGCAGAGCCAGTTTCTTTTCATACTCACAGATTTCAGTACAACACTTGACTATTCTAGCCTACTGCTTATAATTTTCGTAACAGGCATCATCCTTATGCACATGGTATTCCTTCCACATCATCTTTTTCTTATCTCTTGCTTTACACATCCATTTGACTCCTACCCCTATTTATTCTTTGAATTCTCGGGACACATTCTGATATTACATCATTTTAAGTATTTTTTAAATGCTTCCCATGCATTGTCGACAATCTTCCCATTCAGCAACTTATACCATTGTGCTGAACCCAGCATACTCCTCAGTTGGTCATATTTTCCTGCTTAGTAGTTCAGCATGTAAAGTTCCTGAATGGAACATTCATAAACTTAGCCACTTCCCAAATGAGTATCGCATGATCACTCTCACCAACTGGAGGCAGAATAGTCATGTCTTCAATTGAAACACCCTCTAACACTCTTTGAGCTTCAGTTCCTTCTGTCACATGCTGCCTAAGAAAACCGTCTTGCAACAGCTCAATAAATTCAGCTTCATTCTTCTCATGAGATTTCACTGCTACCCAATCAATCTTTGGATAATTAAAGTCCTCCATTGTTGATTACTCTTTTTACACCCATTGTCTTAATTTGGTGATGCATTTCTTCATCACTAGCAACTGATCCACCCAGTCTGTAACAATACCCCACTATGTATTTGATCTTGTTAGATTGCACCTCACACCAAATGGCTTCAAATTCACTGCCACATGAAATACTGTTACTAGTACTATAATCATAGGTCTCAAATCATCCAATATCATTAGCAGCATGCCCCTCCCCTGCTATTCTTCTGAAAAATACTGTACTCTTTGCACTCAATACCAGTTGGTATGTCTGATTTTGATAGCCAGGTCTCACTAATGCCTACAATCTGAGGTTCCAACATATTGACAATGACAAAAAACTCTACCCCTTTGTTTCTGATACTCTTAGCATTCATGTACACACATAATAATCTACCAGCATGTTCTTTTGTATATTCTTATCTGAAGTCTGCATGACAGTTTGACAACTTGCAGGTGATCTTTATTCTTCTCTAGTGATTATACATGTAGACATCTTTGCACACGTTTGATGGGTCCAAAATGGACAAATACAAAGTCAAAAATCATTCTCCCTTTGTAATCATTTCCATGATAATGTCCATTCCTGTCATTAGCACAATTATATAATGCTACCACTCTTACACTTATATTCTCACCATTCTTCCCATTATAATTTAGTTTCCCTGACTGTGTGTTGTCTCATACCAAATGCATTCAGGTGTAGGCCATCCCTCTTATGCAAATCTAATCTTCCTTCAAACTCACACTGTTGTTGAAGATTACAAGTTAATTCATTGCCAATGCAGGTATTTCAAATGGAGGAAATGGAAAGATTGCTGTACAGTACTGAAATCAAAGTAAATACTTTTCTTACAAGTGAATAAATGAGATAAATAACAGATTTGTAAAATAAATACAAAACTTGCAACACCAGAGTTGTACTAACATGATTTTGCATGTTTATATTATTAGTTTCTAGACCTGCCCAGCTTATTATAAAGGAGCAGCAATACTAAGGTCGTACTAACATCAGGCAGTTAACATAAATCGCTTATTTTTCTTTATGTGTAAAGTTTTTTTTTTTTTTTTAGCAGCCAATATATAACTCAGGACAAGATATCTCAAAAGCTGCATATATACAAGTAGTTATCTATACACCAACTATGAGATAATTCAATTCTTGTTCCTTTAAGGAAAAAAACGTAGCTATAGTGACAATGCAAAAAAAAAAAAAATAATAATAATAATAACAACAACAACACAGCAGGAAGTACAACATATTATTGAAGAAAAATACAATGAATATTTTGATAGTAGCAGCAAGTTGATAACTAGCTTATGGTAGCTTCATGGAAATATTAGCACAAAAATGGTGTCACTTGCTTCTACCCTTGCACGACCAGTAATATAATCACATAAGAAGCTCTGAACACTATTTCCCTAATAAAAGGTTGTAGTTACAGTGGCAAAGAAAATATATATCAATAATTAAATAATTTTGAAGAGAAAATACCAACTTATTAGCACCAGTGGCAAGTTTATGCACTTGCCACTGGTGCCAATGACAATTGTGTTATAGATCACTTACAATTTATCAGCAGCAATTTCTTTAGCTGTCTTAAGGATTTTCTTTTATTATACTATTTCTGCTTGCCTTTCCATTCTTCATCTTCTCTTTCATATCTGACAATGGTTCTAATATAATATCTAATGCAAAATTTAATGTAAAAATTTGTTTTCTTTCTTCCTGTGTGTTTTATCAATTTAGTGATATTAACAAAGATTGGTTGATTGGTAGAGCCTCTGTTACTAATGGCTCATGAAAAAAGTTAAGCAAGTTTGAGTGTAGTCAGTAGTTGGAAGGAATTCAATTGTTCGATGCTGTCGGCACACTCTCCATTGATGAGTCTTTGGACTCCCTGGAGGTGTCACATAATAATAGTTTTTCATGTAGAATAGGCTGATCATTGTCAATTACCTTCTAAGATGGTCGGCTAAAATGAAATAAAAGTTTTGACCCAGAAGTCATTCTTAAATAATGCCTCTTTCTACGGAAGGGAAATTGTGACACTTGAATGATAGGGTCTCTAGACATATGGAAGAAGGTACCAACTATTATTAAGAGTGGAGAGGTCATGATTGTCAAGCACTCACTCAATGATATAAAAGTGTCCATTTGTGTTGGCATTACCCCACTGAGGCAGTTGCAATATATGATTATCAAATACAATCTCATTTAACTCATAACCTGGTAAATAAATGGAACATACTGCCCCATGGGTAGGAGAATCACTACTGCTTCCAGAGTAGTATTAATCTGGACATGATGAAAAGGAACATGATTGTCTACTAAGATAGCTACTCCACCATGAGCAGGACCAACAGTGGAATACTTTAAGTGGGGGTCCTCACTAGGTTTTAAATGTTTCCTGCAGGTAGAAACAGAAGGATTTATATTTCTGCAGCAGAACCTAGATATCATCAACATTTTGGCAAAACCTGTATGAGTCAGTTCCACTGTAAAAATGTTCCTGTTGTTCTAGTTTTGTAGACAATCTTATCTCTGATCTCCAACATGCTGAAGGCTTCCCTTTGTGAAGCTTATATTTATCTGTTGATCTAGGTAAGTATGGATGGACAATGTCCATCTCTTCATCTCAAATTATGTTTAATACATCTGATATATTCAGTTATTAAATTCACCAAATGATGTGTCAGGATCATTTGGTGAATTTAGTTTACTTTCGATGAATACAGAAGTATCCATTTTTTTCACAGATATCCTTGCCATAATTTTTTTAGACAAATGGGTTCTCATTGAATGGGATCATTTCAAGAATGTGAGACTATAGTTTGTATGACTGATTCACTTCACAGAGAAGTACTCAGAATCAATCATAAAATTCAAGTATGCGAAATTATAACATGGTGGAATAGACAAGAGTGAGTTGCTGTTGATATTTTCTTAACTATCACCTTCTCGGCATAAAAGGATTTCCCAGGTATGGTGGTGGCTAGCTTCCTCTTTGCATCCTGATATATTTTGTTCTGTTTTTATCTTTTGTATTTCTCTTTCATCCTTCCACCCCTGACATGCACAAGAGAACACCAGATGATTCCACTGACAGTTGACATGTTTAGCTTTCTCTGAAGAGCAAAGCTTATTATCCTGCTCTTTACTACACTGGGCACAGGTGGCAGAGCCACAACAGGCATTTTGAGTATGACCATATTTCTGACATTTAAAGCATCTCAGTGGATTAGGGATGTACAGCCTAACAGAAGAGTTGAGCTTTTCAGATGTTGGAAGTTCAGGAATATCAAAAGTAAGGATGATGTTCCTGGTCAGAACCAGGTGACAATCAGACCTTAAAGAGCAGGTATTCCCTCTTTAAGGACTGAAATATGAGATATCACTCCTCTAGAAGAGTTTAGTGTTTTATGAGGTGTTACTGTAATTACAGTAACAGAATGCAGGTTCTTAACTGTTTTGAGAGATCCTGCCAGTCCTAAACCCTTTTGAATAAAGAAGGGTGACATTTTCCCTATTAGCTCTTTCACCTATTGAATGATGGCTGAGAAACATGGATGCATTGATATTGGTGTCAGATGTCTTTTGTTTCTTACTTCAGTTATTAAATGATGTGTTTCAGGTACCAGTATTTGGTTGGAGCCTTGTGAGAGCTTGAATGATTATTTTTGGATGAAAGATTCACTCAACTGATTTTTTTTTTTGTTAGCACCAGAGCTCCTCACCCACCACAAAGCCACACATAAATGTCCACTAATTGGCAAGCAATGAATATGCTCCGAAGCAGCAACCCTGGCTACAACAGGGCTACCCTAGATATTATACAAGTACCATACCCAGCCTTGGATCCTGTGGGGTAGGAAATTAACACTACTAACCCTCACAGGCAAGCCCACTAGCCAACTGATCCTGGCCAGGCCATCCAAGACTGTCCATCTTGCCAAAGTACGAAACCACAAGGATCCCCATTCTGGTTGTCCACAGAGCACAGAACATGATAAACATGGTGGCTGAGCACTGGATCCCAGGGATGGTAATATAGAAGATAAGATAGTAAAAAAACTCATGAGAAGTAGAGTGAAGAAGAGCAGAGAAAAAGAGGAATGAAAAGGGCCAGTACTGTCAGCGGTAGGTTCCCTCCACCATGGACAGTGCTCCCAAAAAGAGGGTCCACTACTGATGATTTCCAACAACTAATGCATATAATTTATATTATCGCATGTATGTGTAAGTTACTGCAATAGTGATAAATACGCTATAATGGAAGCAATATCCTCACCACTTACAATAAGTTAGTGAGTTTTGTTATACAAAAAATCATAATCGTGAATATAATTTCACATGCAAATTTTGTTTGCAAATACTTTGATAAGCATAGATAAAAATGTACTTCTAACTCTGTGCTAGAAAAATGCTTAACTCTTGGAAAATTTAAAGAATTAATCTACAAACAAATTATATCCTGAATTAGATAACTAGAAAATAAGGCTCACCTGAATCATTTCTGAAAGCATATCCACATTTTTAAAAGTGACTAACCAGAAATTAGTAATTCCCTTTTCTGTAATCAAGAAAACACTTTCATAAGCTTATGTATTACAGATTTTCACTTTTATGTCAACTTAAATACACTGAAATGCTGATAGCTATTATCATTTTGCTTATGCTCAGTATAATCAAGTTTGTTATCATGCAATGTTCCCTATATATTTAAGAGTGGGGAGAGGGTCCCCTTCCATTCTTAGAAATAAATATCCAAGGTGTTCGTATTTAGTTTGATATGCATGGGTATAACATATTAAGCAATTAGCAGACCAGTTGGTATCATTAATTACCCCCTCCCAAGAACATTAACTGGTCTTTAAAAAAATAAATAAAACAAAAATCAGATTTTAACTAGAAAACATTACTGATCATTTTAAACTGCTATAATTCCAATTCATGTTGAAATGGTTGAATTCACAGATGAAAGCATCTAAATCCTGTTAACTATAGCAAAAAGAAAGTAAAAAAAAAAAAAAATTAGGAGGCAAGGAACAATCAAAATAAACTATACTGCGCAGCAGCATACAGAATTTTGAGTGCCATAATTTTATCATCCACACAGCTACAAAAAAAGATAAATTTTATAGCCAAGATTATGATTCTTTTACTGATTCAGAGTGATAAATTTCGGAAGAAAAATGTATCCAAGATCACTAAACTACAAAAATTACAGGAAATATAACATACAAACATGAAAAATACAAATTCAACAATAATGCGAGACAAATAAGAAAGACTAAAAGAGTATGAAATCATTAATATTACAACATTTATTGTACTGAATCTTAAAATCCTTAACACACCCTGCATTAATGACATATTCTGGTAATGCTTTCTATTCGCTAGAATTCTCCATGTAAAAAAAAATCTGCTTCTCACATCCTACTTTACCACACTCTTGCATAACTTCCAGGGATGGCCTCTGGTTCTTCCTCCTCTCGCCTTCTGCTCTTTTTATAATTCCTTCCGGATTAATCCAATAAAATCCTTCACTAACTTAAACGTATCTATCAAATCATCTCTTTTCCTCCTATCCACCAAACTCTGCAATCCACATTCCTTCAACCTCTCTCCATAGCTAAAATTCCAGAGTCCTGATATTGTCTTAGTCACTTGTCTCTGGACCCTCTCCAATGTTTCCACATCACAATGAAAACCAGGTGACTAAATCTGAGCACAACAGTCCAAGTGGTCTGATCAGTGCTTTATAAAGTAGCATAAAAATCTCCTTATCTCTACATGTTAACATTCTTTTTTTTATCCTAGTGTCAGTACAATGTGTAGTCTTTGCAACATGTCCTCTAAACTTCAATCCACTGTCAAGTATCCGTCCCAAATCTTATCCCTTTCCTGCAGTACACCACCATCGATATAGTACCCAGATTTATATTTCTGCACTCCAAAATGCAACACCTTTGCACTTATTGATATTAAAACTACAATCCCCACTCCTTTGTCCAAGTCAAAAGTCTATTCAAATCTTAATGAAGGGAATTAAGATCAGCAGTGCTACTTATAATTTTCCCCAACTTTGCATCAGCAAACATCTGAAGATTCTCAGTCAGTCAGTCCACTGATATATCATTTACAAACAAGTTAAACAGCATGGGAGGCCAAGAACAAAACCCTGGGGCACACGACTGGTTACCCTCCTTTTTTGAGAGCCTGCTCCGTCATACACAAGTTGCCGGTATCGTTTCAGACAGCCAATCATCAATCCGTCTACCAATATACTATTTTTTCCTGTCCTCTGCAGCTTGTACACCAACTTATATGGTAGTCTATTGGATGCTTCTGCAAAGTCCAAGAATATCACAGTATATGATTCTCCCCTATCTAGAACACTTCTTACCTTATCATAAGATGCACATAAATTGCTAAAACAAGACCTGTCCTTTACAAAATAATGCTGATTATCATAAAGAATATTATGGTCATCAACCAATCTAGTATTCTAATCCTAACCAATATCTCTCCAACAACGACTTTGACTACAGCCCTAGTTATACAGATGGTCTATAATTGGAATTGTCCTAGAACCAGGTTTGTGGATTGGTACTATTTTGTCTTCTTACCATTCCTTGGGAACCTTACCTACTGCAAGACTCATTAAATAACTAGATCAAGGATAACTAACTGTTGTGTACATTCCTTAAAAATATGTGGTGATATGTCATCCATTCCCACAGCCTTATTAACATCTAACCCAATCAACACCTGATGCACCTCTGATTCTTTCACTTCCAATAATCCTAATACCTGTCTCCCTTCTACATGTTACATGACATCATTTACACCATTATGATACACACTGGTAAAGTGTGTCATTCAATAATTCCACTACATCCTTTGCAATGGTCACTCTGTTGCCATGACTATCCACCAGTGCCAACCTGCCATAATTATATTTTCCCTTGCTTGCCATATAGCAGAAGCATTTGTTTTTGAATTAACCTTGGCCTGACCAGCCAATACTCTCATACTGCATCTTTTCCTTCTTTACCATGCTCATCACCTTCCTAGCCTATAGTTTGTACTCTTCATGGATCTGATTGCCATCAACAACTCTTCTTCCTCCTCCATAACCTTTTCTAATGCAGCTTGGTTGATTTCACTGTTCATCAATTTCACTCCTACTCGATTTACTCACCTAATCCCTGGAATTCAGTTATACATTGCTAGTGTTGCATACTGCCTTGTGAATTTCCATGCATCTTTTCTGTATTGCTCATCTACCCACATATTCATGCTAGTTGACCACTACCTACAACCACCCACTTTATAATTTCACATGCATCTTTTCTGGCAGTAACCTTTTCCTGTTTCATCGATTCCCAAACAAGTACCTCATGATCACTCTTACCAACTGAAAGCAGTGTTAATACATCATTAACAACTACATCTTGTGAAGTTATCACCAAATCCAAAACACTAGAGCATTTAGTTGCTTCAGTTATATTGTGCTTAAGATATTTATCCCTAAGAAATTCAACAAACTCTCCTTGTTCCCAAACAATATCTCCTCGTTCCATTCCATGAAGATCACCCTTTTACATGCCCAACCAATTTGCCTAAACATTTTACAATCATTAGTATTCTGTACATTCCTGGGCCTATAACTGCATCCTATTGGATAAACTAGCTTGTTAGTTTCAATTTCACACTACACAAATTTAAAACCTGCACATGTACTATCAACTTGCACAATTTGTGGACACAATTCCTTTGCAATCATTAACAGTATCAATAACAGTATAACATCTTCCTATCCTTCTAGAAAATTTTATATCCTTCCATTTCTATTCTCAATATCATACCATCCTCAGACTACCAAGTTTCACTTATACTGATTATCTTTGGGCATACTGAATCAATGTAACAAACTCAGCTCTTATTTTGAATAACTCCTTATATTTGCATAGAAAAATGCAATCCCTGTGTCTTTGAGGCCATTCTACCAGAATCAATATTCTCTGCTCCAGCAGTTATATCACCTCTCTCTCTGGTTTGACCGCTCCTGTTTTCCCAATCCTGACTGATTGCCATTCATAACTGTCTCATTTTCACCTTTATGTATTCCATCACCTAGTCCTACCACAACCACATCTTCAACCTTGTGTCCATCTTCCTCCTGTCATGCAATCCAGCTTCACAAGTACTCTTTGATCATTAGCTACATTAACTTCTTAATTTAGCAATAGCCTTTCTAAATATCCAACAACAAACCCATTCAAATGCAATCCATCAACTTGAAACCATTGCAGCTTTCCTTCAAATTCACTCCACAGATTCACAAACTAACCTCCTATCCACCTTTGACTCGCACAACTTCACCATCTTGCTATTCATTATCTCTGCTCTCCTTCTCAATTCACTATTGTTGTGTTGCTCAGATATATCTGAGCAACACACAACTTTCCCAACAACACTAACAACTTCCTTGAGTCTTTATCAACATTCCTTTTTTCACCAACTAAATGATTCATGTCTACTACTACCATTAATTCTGATGCCTACTCTTTCCTTATCTGCAAAGCATCAGTTACTTGTTTCAATGTTCCACATGTTTTGTGTACTTTATTGGTCATCACACATTTAATGATTGAGCCCCAGTACAATAATATATTATTATCCTTTAACTCTTTCTTCATAATATTAAGATCCTCCTCATTCACATCTGCCAATCTCTTCTTTAGGTGTCTAATCACATCTTCCAGATGCTTCATTTTGCTTTTCATTTTCATCGATTGCCTGAAAATGAAAATCCAGAATTAACACTTAAATTTCAAAATGTTACAATAACTTAATGTTGCTTAGCTGAATCTACATAATAATTAAATATCTGTATAATTAAAATCAAATATGCCCTAAAAATTTGCCAGTCAGTCTGAACTTATTAATTGGTCACCTCCACTTATAAAGATGGAGGGGGGGGGATGGGTATACAACCGATAAAGAGTTAACCTGAATATTTAACCCAAGGTGAGGAATAAATAAAGTGACTGGCACAGCTGGTGTAAACAAGTGAGCTTTCCTAATTGAATAACTGGAATATGTTTATAATCTTCCCTTAAAAATAAAAGATATAGTACAATAAACTGTAATTCTTTAATTAGAAGTTTATTGAGTTTGTGTGGGTAACTGCTTATTTTGTGTCATGAAAAGTTAATTCTAAGACAGAAAATGAGCAGTTACAGTTACCTACACAAACTTCATATTTTTATTTATCAGTTGGAGTTTTGACAACCACAACTTTACAGTGCACAGTAAAGTTGCAGTGATCAAACCCTTGACTCATCCTCCGAACCTCTTAATTTTCTTCTCATTTTGCTATAGTAGTAAAACTGCTGTTTTCATCCATGTCTTCACAATATGAATTTGATTTTGCTTCTATCAATACATTTACTTTTAATACAAAATACTAATAAATTTTACATAGCATTTCCAAAAGCTGTTAAAAGAGCTGATGGTTTTCAGCAGTCAATCAATGCATATATTGATTGAATGCCAAAAATATATGCATCTATGTTCAAAACAAATTAAAATTTATTAGCATGTATTGTGACATCATTTTCTAGGAAGTTTTCAGGTTTTGAGCTTCCACTGTTTGCAATAGTGAGCATAAAATAGAAGCAACTAGCTTTCACTATTGCAACAGCTTAAAATATGGGATTTAGGCCAGGACTTCTCCACAGTTTATTATAGCACATTATTTCATTATTGTGATGTTTGCTATTGATTGTTTACATTAATTTCATAGTCTAATTTAATTTCATTAGATTAATTTTTACATTAATCAAATCTTGCAACCAAACTAATAAAAGTCAAAGGCCCAGAGCACCAGTGCTATTCTAAAAGTAATACCATGTAAATCAGTATTCACTATAACTTGTACTCCTCTAATTATTAATGTAGTAATGAGTTGTTGACAGTATAATGATGATTTATTTTTGTGTTATCTTTTTAAATGTCAAAATAGTAACCAGGTTCATTCTTAGGAAATGCTACTACTGATCTTAGATCAAGTATTCAACTCAATACAGAGAAACCTTAAATTGTTCTTACTGTAAACAGAAATTACTCCAAGTATATCTAAATAATTTAATCAATCAAATGTTATTTAAAACTCAGTATTAGTAAATATCCACAAACCATTAAATTTTAAATAAATTATTCATCACACTTTCAGTCAATTTAAACTGTAAACGAAACTGTGGCGAGATCAACTAATTAAATAGTTAAACTTCTAATGTAAAAAATGACATGTTAATCCCTTACAGAACTACATTTCAAGCAAAACTTCAAACAATTATCAATACTTAGAACAACACTGGTTATTCATAATGATGTTATTTAAGGAAATTACAATGTACAATACATATTAATATGAATAACTTAATATTTCCAATATTTTGGTAATTCAAATTGCCATTATCAGGGAACAATGATTAAGTTTTTCTACACTGAGTGTAAAACCAAAGCAGAGCAACAGAGGCAACCCTAAGTCCTAAATAGTGCTCTCTGATGATGTTCTTGGCTGATGGGCTAAATTTCTAAAGATGAGTGCTTCTCGGGTTTGGGACAGTTTCATGCACCAAATTTGCTGAAGTTAATACCTTTCTAAAATGCTGCCAGGTTAAAAATGTCATCTCTGTTTTAATTTAAAGCACTGCTTTAATTTACCAGAAAGACACTGCATGTAGAAGTGCACTAGCTTTGCCACCCCCTCACATGAACAGACCTGTCACCATGTACACCAACAGAGCTATTCATGCACTGGAAGAGATCATTACTACACTAATTACCAATCTTTTCAGACATCTTAACTGCTTCAGCAACTAAAGAATTTCAAAAATTAAAGTCAGTACATCATTAAATTTGCAAATTATCAAAAAAACACTGTTCTTCCAGGCCTCAACAGCCACCATAAAAAAGCAGTAATAAACCTGTCATCGTTCATGCTCAAGTCCAAAGCTATTAGTGCACTTGTAGCCATAACTACACACTTACATCTTAAAAAATAACTATAGAAGAAATTATAATACAGAACAAAACAGATTCACAGCCTTCCCACCCATATAGCAAACATCAGACAAAAAATGTAGCAAACATCCTAACACAAGCAAAATTGTTAAAAAAAGCTATTTCTCCCATGATGAATTTGAATCAATAGTAGAGACAAAGAATAATAAAAGAACTTGTAGTTAGGAATTCCTGTTATTATTCACTTTCATAAGTTAACCAACATGATTACCTCTCAACAAAATTACCTATCTGCTGAAGGATCAGTCCAATTATCACTCTTTAGACTATGATCCTAAACACGTGAATCAGAATCCTCCATATGAGGTAACCTTAAGAAGGTTACCTCCTACTATCCTGCGGAAATTATCTCCTATGGAGGATTCTGATCCACATGTTGGTAGGATCATAGTCTAAAGAGTGGTAATTGGAACGATCCATAAACTATACAATTCCAGACCACCACCCCCCCCACACACACACACTTATCTTCTGTACTCCATAGCACAAAGCCGAGATTAATTTCTTCCAGTTACCTCTGTATTGTGTCACTAATTCTACTACTCTCTAGCTCTCCCAGCCAGCCTTTTTTCTTCTTTTCTATCAATCACTGCCAAGTTAGCTTAGGCCTTCCTGTTTTCCTTTTTTCTTCTGTGATGTATGTCAAAGTTAATCTTGGAATCTCTCTCTCTTATCCATTCTTAGTACATGTTCAATTTCCATCTATGAATATATGGGCATACAAAATAACCACAAACAAAAGGTGCCATTGCAACCCAAATGTGAATGGCAATGATTCACCCACATAAAAACTAGTAGCTGGACACTAAGCCAAAGTGCTCCCCCAATATATTAGCAACATCTCTTCATGCATTAAGACATACAGGCTGAGATATCAAGAGAAAATTCTGTCTGGATATGTATAAGGTGTTTTAAGAGGAACATTGATGAATAAAGAAGAGTTGTCAAAACTGACCATCAAGCCAGTACAGAAAACCTTGCACACCCCAACATACTGATGGCACTCTATTCACCAATGGCTCCTTATTCAAGCAGCATTTTTAACTTCACCATTTGCATTCTATAAACAAACAGAGGAGACAGCCCACTGGGACTCTGCTTACCCCCCCCCCCCCTCCCCCACCCACTCCAGAGAACTACTTCATGGGGACCTATGAATAAAAAACATTCCCGAGCCACATAAACTTACTGTTTGGCTGTGCTACATAGATGTTCTTCATTTGGCCAGATGACTGAGGCCTTTAATGTCTTCCTAGCACATCTTAAACAGTTAACCTTAGAAAAAGAAAAAAAAAACAACAATAGTCGCTCCTTTCTAGATAGCCTGATTATATGCCAATCTAGCAGATCCTTGGCATTCTCAAGTTTACAGACAACCCACACACATGTAAACAAACACATTTACCAACAGTCACACCATAGCCATCCCAACAGGATGAGATTATCAAAACCATATATAACAGTACAAAATTGATTAGCTCCAATAATAACACTCTCTCCACACATTCACAACACTTTCTTAGTCAAAGGCTATAATTCCTACCAAATACAAAAAAAATATTAAAAGTCCAAAACACACTCCTTCTCCTCCAGAGAGACTACAAGATATCCCCATGCCATATATCTGAGACACATCTGAAAAACTATTTCTGCATTACTTCAAACTTAGCATCAATTCTGGACCTGTCTCCCACTGATGAGACTTCAAATAAAGGTCGAAACCTGTCTGGGTAGTGACCCTTCCCATAATGCATAGCATTATACACAGTGGTGAGCTATGGAAATTTTAACAAAGGGCTCACATTGTCAAGCAAAAAAAAAGTCATATTCCACACATAAACGTTTATTAATACAGCTTGTGTACAAATACCAATCAAAAAGTATGAGGGGACAATCAACTTGTAAAGGCTAACATTTTTAAACAAATGTTTCGTGATCTAAACATGAAATAATAAATTTAGTTTAATCCTTTATCCAAGTGTGTGTGCAAACAAAGTTTGCACCTGAAAGTATCTTCAAGACTGGGGTCAAGTGGTACAACACCGGGCGACTCCTTGCAAAAGTGTCGCACCACTGTTCGACCGGTACCGGTGTTCAACCTTTATTGAGGTCTCTTCAGTGGGAGCCAGGCCCAAGGAGATACCAAGGCAGAAGCATTAGCAATGCTTCTGCCTTGGTATCTCCACTTGGGCCTGGCTCTCACTGAAGAGACCTCAATAAAGGTCGAAACTAGTCTGGGTAGTGGCCCTTCCCTTAATGCATAACATTATACATATCTGCAAGGAGATGTGTTTTGCATTATGGGAGATACTGAGATAGGAGTGTTGATAGCTTGCTCCACCTTTGCAAAGAGTTGCCCGGTGTTGTACCACTTTACCCCAGTCTTGAAGATACTTTCAGGTGCAAACTTTGTTTGCACGCACTTGGATAAAGGATTAAACTAAATTTATTATAGTCTGACCAAGTGAAAAATAAACTTTCAATAAACATGAAATATTTGCACACAATCATCTGTGTTAATTATCTTACATAAGAAAAACATTATTTACTATCAAATTATAATAAGAATAAAATCTCTTATAATTGCATATATGCAACAGTCCGCATTTTTTATAAACAAAATAAATTTCTTTTGTTTGCGATAGAAGTTTTTATGACAAACAATCTATAAAGAATAAATAAATATTATCTAAACACAATAATATTGAAGTATGTTATATTTCTCTTTTGTTTTTATACTTCAAGTTATAATCAACAGTACCAATCAAGGGGCATTATTTTATAGTCCGATTTATTTATATGCGATTACCAAAAGTGAATTCTTATTTGTAAAATGGTGGTAACAGTAACTATAATATTTTATTTAATAAAATCACTTTGTTAGGTTACCAAATGAGTTTATCGCTTAATATATTTAAAAAAATTGTTTTGTTTTTTTTTTTTGAAAAAATAAAAAAGTAAACAAGAAAAACAAGAGCCTCACAAATTTCAGAAAAATTTAACAAAGGGCTCTAGCAAGCCCCCACGAGCCCCTTATAGCTCACCACTGATTATACATGTCCGCAAGGATATGTGCTTTGCATTATGATACTAAGGCAAGTGATGTGAACTCATTAGCTTCTATATATGAGTTACCCTAGTCTTGAAAATACTTCAGACACAAACTTTGTTTGCTTACACTTGTATAAAGGATTAAACCAAGTATATAATTTCTTGGTATCTTTAATTTTTAGAATACACTGTTATCAGGAAATTATGATCAACTGAAGAGTATACCGAGTTCAGCACAATGGTATTGGTTCCAGGATGAGAAAAATACTAACAGTGCATGGGAAGCATTTAAAAAAACTTAAATGATGCAACATTAGAATATGTCCTGAAAGTTCAGAGAATAAATAAGATAGGAGTCAAATGGATGTGTAATTTTATCAAAAAGAGATTCATAAGAAAAGGATGATGTTGAAGGAATACTGTGTGCATAAGGATGATGTCTGTTATGAAAATTATAAGCAGCAGGCTAGAAGAGTCAAGTGTTGTATGAAAAGAAACTGGCTCTGCAGAGAATTCTATCGATATGCTGCAAGTAAAAGAAGAAAGAATGAATGCCCAAGATTAACTGTACCGAATGCAGATGGTGCGAGGGTTACAGATAAAGAAGAAGTTGTTCAACTAACAAGGGCCCATTTTGCTAAAAGCCATCAACCTAGCATATGTAACACTGAGCTCACTGCAACCTCTACACTGGATGAAGAAACTCGGGCATATGAGGAGGTATTAGAGCTGTTGCATAAACTGAATAACAATTCAGAATAGGGACTGATGTAAAGTCAGCAGGTGTGCTAAGAGTGTTCAGCTGAACTGGCTACATAATTTGAGTCTCAAAACAGGGAAGATTCCACAGGAGTGGAAAGAACTTATGGTAATCCCACTGCACAAGAGTGGTGCAATGACCACAGAATCCAACTATCAACCAATCATTTTCTCAGGAGTGGTGATGAAGAATTTGGAAAAGTTGGTTAGGACTCACATTCAGGAATCAGTTAACAGAAAATCTCTACTTTGCAATGAACAGCATAGGTTTACTAAAGGAAGGTCATGTTTTAACAACTTGCTCACATGCTATAATAATGTCACCATTGAGCTAGACAAGGGAATGAATAAGCCATAATACTTTTGCATTTTGCTAAGGCTTGCTTTTGACAGAATACAACATGGAAGACTGTTGCATAAATTGAAGAATATGGGTTTGTATTATAAAATATTAACATGGATAAGAGGGTGGCTGACTGACATATCAAAAAGTGGTATGTAAGTCTGCAAAATTTAAGGTAACCATGGGGTATACCACAAGGATCAGTCCTTGGTACACTGTTATTTAATCTGTACATTAATGATACTGAGAAGGTTTTTGACAGGCAACATCAGCTATTGGCTAATGATGATGCAAATATAGGTAGGGTAAATCAGGAATGCAGCACTTGCAGAATGATTTGAATAGGCTGGAATTGTGGGTATATGAAAATGGATATCAGTTCAATGTCAGTAAATGCAAAGTCATGCACTTTGGAATGATTAGAAATCCAATGTCGTATTATATAGGTGGAATTATGCTAGAAGAAACTGATCAGGCTAGGGATCTTGGCATGTTAGTAGATAGCAAGTGAAGTTCAGGGACTAATGTAGCAAAGATTGTAAATACAACTCAAAACATAATTGCAATGCTGAAACAAACTTTGACATGTAAAGATAAAGATGTCATTTTACCTTTTTACAAGGCTTTGATAAGATCTCACTTAGGACTATTGTGTACAAGTCTGGTCTCCTAGTTTGTGTTGTAATTCTAATACAGTGAAGAGAATGCAATGTTAAAAATGATATCAGGATTGTGGAATACTGATTATTAAGACAGGTTAGGAATTTGTAAACTACAAAGACTAGCAAACAGGAGAAAGAGTCATGATATGATGGACAAGAGGGGATCTTTGGAAGATGAGAATGAATACTGCTAAGAAGGGATGAGATCTAGATTTTTCTCTGAGTGGTGAGTGACTGGAATGGATTAGATGTGTGTGCAAGCAGTGTGAATGAATTCAAGAATAGGTGTGATAGCTGTGTGTGTGTGTGTGTGTGTGTGTGTGTGTGTGTGGTCTCCCTTGAGGAGTCCCTGACTCCCTGGAGGTCAGTCTTAATAATAATAATAATGAAATGTGTCATTATAATGTGAATAATGTAACAGAATCTACAGTAAAGAATACCAGTACTTCCACTTTCCATATATGGAAGAAACTGGGATTGATGGTAGGTTCAGAAATGTAAAATATACAAACCAAATAAATTCTGAAATTTATGAAGTAAGATACTCTCTATATTCAATAGATAAATTATGCTACAGCATTTTCATAATATCCAAAAAGATTCAAATAAAATTGTTAAATAAGAATTCCTTTCAGGAATAAAATATACCTGAACTTACCATCAGAAACTTTACTTTCATTTCCTTCACAGTCTCCTATATGAACCTGATTCTTTAGCTCTTCCTGAAAATAAAAAAAATATTCTTTGTTCTTATGTTTTTAAATTACCTTTTATTCAAAATTCTAACATTTCAAGAGATGCCAATGTAAATCAAAATATTCCCTCATATAAAAGAACAAAAAAAATTATTCCTGTTGCCATGTGTTTCACAAAAACACAAAACTTAAGATTTTTTTTGAAAATTTTTCTTTTGTACAAAGAATTTCTGTTCTGTATATCAAAATCAGTTTGTCATGCTAGCAAAATATATAAATATGAAAATATGAAGAATTCTGAAATCTTGAAGTTTCAGAATGATTCATTCAGCTGCAGTATGTGTTTATTCATTCAGATGATTTTGTGAATAAACCAATACTTTGAGTAGGAGAAAAAGTTCACTGTTAAAAGTTTACATTTCAGGACTAATGTCATTCTAGACAGCACATTCAATCAATTCCAACAATGTGTGAAGTCGTGAGAGCAATTTTGGTAACAAGCGCAAGGAAAACTGATATCTTTATCAGTTTAGCAAGATCAACAGAAGCTATGGAAATATTTTCAAACAGAATGACACAAACTCTGCATTTAGCCAACACCTACATAGAACTGTATGGCAATCCTCCAAATGAATGCTTCATCACAGAAATTGTAATCCACAATAACAAAAAAAGTGAGTCTACTCTGGCAATTCAAAAGACAAATTAATGGTACTGCCCATTATCAAACTAAACATGTTCAAATTTGATAACAGACAGTGGATAAATTTATGATAGAATTTTTTTTTTACAGTATTATGTATGCCGAGTGAAAAGTTTTTCATCGATCAGGAATACTTTATATGATAACGTAATCTAAAAATATACGTAATATGTAACCTGTTCATGCAGTTATAAGCTTAATATTATTGGAACTGCCATGTGATAAAGCTGTAGTGTAATAAAGGAGACTTAAATGTACTTATAGAGCCTCGGTAGCTCAGTCGATATAGACAAAGCCCTTTGGTTGGAAAGACATGGGTTCTATTCCAAGCTGTGACTCGAGGAACCTTTATCTGGTCTCTTTTTGCCTAAAGGTGAGTTAGCTGGTGTCATAAAGAGGTAGGGGTTTATCATCCCCCAGAACAGGCAAACTGGTCCCATGAACACACACATCTACAGACATAGGACACACCAGGAGACATAGAGCCAACAACCTTATTCTCGGGACAGTTGCAGTTGGGAAGTCCACAGGTAAAGAACCTTAATGATTCGTGAAAAGCTTAAGACAAGATAAATGTACTTATAATTAGTAAACTTGTACTTATATAATTAGTAAACTTGCTTACCGGGGTGCTTAAGGGTCAAAGCTGTATAACTGAGAGGAGACCTCCACATAGCCTTTAAAGGAATGCGGAGAACCGACCAGGGCTTCTGACCTAATGTCCAATCCTCACCTTCTCGTGGTGCACCCTGTTGGGTATCTACTTTGATACTGAACGAACGAGGATGGGCTGGCAATTTGGGATTTAGCCGACCAAATTGTATTCTTATTGGTTAAACCAAAATAAAAAATGATGGTACAACATGACAAAATTTCATGCCGGCTGGGGCGTCGCCCGGTTAAACAAGGCCCCCGTTGTTTTCGCCAGGGAACCAGGGAGAACAGCGAAAAGTCAGCTACTGGAACAAATCTGAAAACAAACCCCAACTCAACATCACCAGAGTTAAAGATCGGTACTATCAACGTAAGAAGCCTGAATAGCAAAGAAATGGAGCTAGCTGAGGAATTAGATAAGTACCAGATCGACATAATAGGGGTGACTGAAACAAAAAAGACCAAAACTGGTGAGATCTTTCTGAGCAATAAATACAAAATGTTATATTCAGGCAATGACAATCAAGGAAAAGAAGGAGTAGCCATTGTGTTCGACACTAAATATGAGGCTAATCTTCTTGAATGGTAGGCAGTCTCAAGCAGAGTGATGTGGGCAAATATGAGAATGGGGAACTGGACAATGAGACTTATTTGTGCCTATGGTCCCACAGAAGGTTCTACTAAGGTAGAAGTGGAGGAATTTTTTGAGGCTTTAGAAAAAGCAACTGACACAATGAAAAAGGAAAAGTTGGTCCTTGTTGGGGATCTAAATAGTAGAGTAGGAAATGATTGTGAGACATACAAAAATATTTTGGGAAAATTTGGAGAAAAGAGCAAAGCTAATAATAATGGCAAATATCTGTTGGATTTCTGCTCAGGACATGGACTGGTTATTACTAACACCATGTTCCAACATAAAAATGTGCACAAATTCACATGGAGCGAAGAGGCTAGGAATAAGAAAAGTCTCATTGACTATGTTATTGTTGATAGTGATGTTTTCTCCCTGGTGCAGGACACCAGAGTGTACAGAGGATTTGAAATTGGAAGTGATCACTATTTAGTCTTGAGCAGGATAAAATTGAATTTCATATTGAAAAGAATAACATGTAAGAAAGTTTTAAAGCGAATAAAAGTTGAGCAGCTCTCAGATGTAAACTGTAGACTAAAATACAGAAATATTATTGAAAAGAAAATGAAAGAGTTTGAGAACAGGAATCAAACCTTGGAGATTCAGTGGCACACTCTGAAGGAAACATTGATTGATTCTGCCAGAGAGGCATGTGGTGAGGTTGTGTGCAAAGATAAAAAAATCAGAACTCCCTGGTGGACACAGGAAGTTAAAGAGGCAGTGAAGGAAAAGAAGAAAGCATATCAAAATTTCCTGGCAAATAAGTCAGCTTTTACTCTTACAGAATACAGAGACAAATGTAAGAAAGCTAAACACTGTGTAAAACTAGCTAAACAAAAGTCATGGGAGGACTTTAGCAAGAATATAGAAAATAAATATCAAGAAGGTGGCAAAATATTCTGGAGGTTGTTGAAGAAGCTTAGGAATGGAGGAAAGAGTGCTGTAAAAGGAATTAGAGATGATAAAGGTGAAATGAAAACAGGAGAAAAAGATATCCTTGAAGTATGGAGTAATTACTTTGAAAAACTGCTAAATGAAACAAGCAGTGATGACAGCACAGTGATAAAAAACACTGACCAGGCATGCAGGCAGGAATACATATCCATACTTGAAGTAGAAAAAGCCATCAAAGGCTTGAAATGTGGAAAGGCAGCAGGAGTAGATGATATTCGACCAGAAATGCTGAAGTATGGTGGTATAAGAGTCTTACAGTGGCTGCACTGCATAGTTCAGAAAGCCTGGACAGAGGGACGAATTCCCGATGATTGGAGTAGAGCTCTCATAGTACCCATACATAAAAAGGGAAATAAAACTGAATGTGAGAATTACAGAGGTATTTCCCTACTGAGTGTTCCTGGCAAGATCTATGCAAGTATACTTGAGAAACGGTTGAGAAGAATTGTGGAAGAAAAGCTTGGTGAAGAACAAGCTGGATTCAGACCAAATAGAGGCTGTCAGGATCAGATCTTCACTTTGCGACAAATAGTCGAGAAAGCATGGGAATATAACAAAGATCTTTATTTAAGTTTTGTCGATTTGGAAAAGGCATATGACAAGGTGCCAAGAGAGAAGCTATTTAATACGCTGCAGTTATATGGTGTCAATGGGGCATTATATCAAGCAATACTTAGTCTTTATTTGAGTTGTGAGTCAGCAGTTAGAATTGAAGGAAGTACAGGAAGATGGTTTAATGTTAAATCTGGTGTGAGACAAGGATGTACATTATCCCCTCTGTTATTCATTATCTATATGGATCACATTATGAAGGAATGTGGTATTAAATCTGATATCAAAATTGGAGATGTTAATGTCAGCTCTTTGCTTTATGCGGATGATGTTATACTTCTAAATAAATCCGCTACAAGTCTGCAAGATTCTCTGACTAAATTGAATAGCTGTTGTAATAGATATGGTATGAAGGTCAGCAATAAAAAGACAAAGACAATGAAAATAGGCAGAATCATTGAAAATGTCAACTGTGTTGTGAATGGAGAACCTGTGGAACAAGTAAAACATTTCAGCTACTTAGGCACAATTTTTACTGAAGATGGTAAACTAAATATAGAAATAGACAACAGAATCAGCAAAGCTGGTATCGTGGGAAGTCAATTGAATAAATTCATATGGAATAAGAAAGAAATTAGTCGGAACACTAAATTAGCTGTATACAAGACTGTGTTCAAACCAATTTTAACTTATGGATCTGAGAGCTGGGTCAGAAGTAAAACACTTGACCAAAGACTAGAGACCGCAGATATGAGAGTCCTGAGAAAGATTAGAGGCGTGAACAGATGGCATCAATGGCAATATCATATTAAAAATGAGGATATTAGGAAAGAACTTGACATTGTCAGCATCCAGGAATGCGTTAGCAGAGCTAATCTCAGATGGAATGGTCACTTAAATAGAATGGGAGAGGAAAGATTAGCAAAACAAGTGTTCTCTGCCAGGTTGGCAGGAAAACGACCTAGAGGAAGACCAAGATATAGGTGGATTGATACGGTACAAAGTGCCTTAGACGATAGAAATATAAGATCTGATAATGTTGGAGTCTTGACAAGTAACAGACTGATTTGGAGGAAAATTGTAGATAGGAAGTTAGTAATGATGTAATTTTTTCATGTAGTACTGTCATATCCTGTACACCCCTTGAGGGTACATGGCAGGAATTTGATGATGATGATGATGAACTTGCTTACCTTATGTTGTAATCCTTAATGTACAACACAGAAATGCTGTATGCATATTTTGTATATTGTTCATAGTACTATATATATATATGACATACTACATTTGTTTTCTAAGATGATTTGCTTATATACATAATCAAAAGGAACTAATATCACATAGAAATTCTTATTGAAAGTTTTTTCAAGATTAGATGAAACTATTTATCACTTGTTCAAGATGTCAGTTCTTTTTAAAGGAAGTTTGAATATTTAGGTCATAAAGTTAGTAAATCAGGAATAATTCCTACTCAAACTAACATAAATGCCATGCTGTCTTAAAATTCCAAAAACAAACAAGCTTGCAGACATACTGGCATGATCAATTTTTATCAGAAGTTTATACCCAACTGCTCTGAAGTGAAGACTCTTGGTTCATTTAACAAAGAAGGAAATTAAATTTAGATAGGAAGAAGCTGAGCAAAAAGATACGATTCTTTGAATTTAGCACTGACAAAGCACTAGTCTTAATCTATTCAAAATTTATAGATATTTTTTCTTTCTGCAGATGCTTCAAGCAATTGTATAGGCTTCAGTATTAGAACAAAAGAAAGGAGATGATTTTAAACCTATTGCTTTTATCTGTAGAAAACATTCAGCTCCTGAAATGAATTCTGTCCTAGAGAAAGATGCATTAGCATTTCAGAGCAGTTGGTCTCTGAACTACAAGAGTATGATAGTGATATTAATTATATCCCTAGTAAGAAAAATGTGGTTGCAGATTATTTGTGTACATCTTTGAAGTCAGATGCTAAAAAACAGTTGTGGGATAATTTTAAGAATGAGGATTTTCTAATTTTTTTTCCAATTTTGTAAAGGCCATATTAGTGGACGGCCAGATGAAAGGTGGACAAAGTTAAGCACTGAGTGGATATCAAAAGAAAGAAAAGTTACCAAAGAACAAAATGGAGAGATGATCTACAAAGGTTTGACACGAGATGGTGGATATTGACTAAAGATAGACAGAAGTGGAAAGCTAAGGGAGAGGCTGATATCCAGCAGTGGATGGAAAGAGGCTAAAGAAGAAGACAAAGAAGGGCAAATCACCTAACCATCAGAAATCGGAAAAATCTCTAACAGCTGAAGCTCAGAAAGAAGATCCCACTTTGAAGAAAGGTATATAAAACAATTCAAAGAGGTGATCTGTTCTAGAGGAATTTTTTTCCTTCAAATGCTCTATTTAGATGAGGATGGTTTGCTTCTATCAAGACAAATGGATGAGGATAAAATAAAAGTGAAAACTTTAGCTTCAGTTATAATAAAATCTTGGATTCTCTACATTTTTCATGATTTTGATCTAGCTGGTCATCCAAGTTTTGAGAGAACTGAGCATAGCACTAAGGACAGGTATTTTTGGAAAGGCATAAGAAGTGATTAATTTGTATGTGAAATCCTGTTGCTTAGGCAAAATACTTTTAGAGGCAAGGCACCTCTACAACTCTTTTATAAACCAGCTGGACCATTTCAAGCTGTGACTACTCATATAATGAGAACCTTACCCACAACAAAGCAAGGAAATAAGTACATTCTTGTAATTATTGATGTTATCATGCTTTCCAGAAGTAGTAACTATGAAGGATCAAGACTGCTAAAACTGTAGCTAATAAATTTTTAAAGCTGATAATTTCAAAGTATGACACACTAGAAACACTTTTATATGATCAAAGAATAAACTTTAGACAGAATTAATGTTGCAATTAAGTAAGCTATTAAATATAAAGAAGCTGTTTACTACATCCTATCATTCTCAAACTAATGAAATGTGCAAAAGGCTAAATAAATAAGACTAAAATAGCTAATGCTAAATTGTTACATTGGGATTCTTACTTGCCACAAGCTTTATTTGCTTGTAAGACAGCTATTCATTCTGCTATTCAAGAAAAATGCTCATCTTTGCTTTGGGATTTGATCCTAATTTTTCTCCAAAAATCAAACTCGGGTTTTCCAGATACTGATGAGAATCTCGAGGATGTAATGGAAATAAATTCAGTTGTTCATGAACTTATAGCAGAAACTAGTAAACTTAGTTCCCAGAAAACAATGCCATTCATGAATAAGATTTAGAAAATATAAAAATAGTACTTTTAGATAATAATAAAATTAGGTAAAAAAGGCTTCAGGCCCTTATAGGATATTGGAAAAGCTATCTCCAGTAAATTTTAAAATACAAACAATCGAAGAAAAATTTCAGCCTGGGTGATCGAGTTGGTAGAATACCTGCTCTCCAACCAACAGGTGTTGAATTTAAATCCTGCCTCATGCATGGATGTTTGTAGAAGCCTGCTCTAAACAAGCATGTATAGCTCTAAGTTTATAAGACTTGCAAATATATTTTTAAAAAAAATACTAATTGTGCATTCTGATAGGTTAAGATTACCTATTAAGGAATGATAGTTTACTATGACATATTGAGTTTTATCCTTTATCCAAGTGTAAGCAAACAAAGTTTGTGCCTGAAGTACTTTCAGGACTGGGGCAACTCGTGGTACAAGTTCTCGTCACTTGCCTTAGTATACCACCTTTGCCACGAGTTGCCCCAGTCCTGAAAATACTTCAGGCGCAAACTTTGTTTGCCTATACTTGGATAAAGGATAAAACCCAATATATAATTAGTAGCATAGCAAAGTGAAAAAACTTCCATAAAAATAGTTTCCTATGCTTAGGAGATAATCTAAATAGAATGTTAAAGGATGAAGGTTTTCCTAACCTAAATAACAAGGAAATAAAATCTTTTAACGATAAAATAAGATATCGATCTAATTTGTCAGAAAGTTCAAGGCAACAAAGCCATAATAATAATAGTTACAAAAGAGCATAACGACAATTCAAATCATGAAAATAATTGTACTTTAGATGAGTTAATGTCTGGGTGTTTAAGGGTCAAAGCTATAACTGAGAGAAGACCTCCACATAGCCTTTAAAGAAATGTGGAGAACTGACCAGGTCTTCTGACCTAATTTCCAATCCTCACCTTCTCGTGGTGAGAAGGTGAGGGTCCTGTTACATAATAGGACCAACAATCTTCTAAAATCAACTTTGGAATTACCAAGGAATATCCGCCTTTCGCTCAGATCCGTTCATCCCGTTTATTCCATGATTGTATGGACTCCTTAAGATTCACAAAATAAATACTCCCTTAAGACCCATAGTTGAAGGCATCGACTCACCCACATACAATTTATCTAAATATCTCACCTCTTCCTTAAAACACCTCATAGGTAAATCCTCTTTTTACATCAAGAATTCAGCTGACTTTATTTCCAAGAAATAAACCTCAAAATTCAAAAACCTCAAACTGAACAAATCAGATATGATGGCAAGCTTCGATGTAGTTTCGCTCTTTACTAATGTACCAATCCAGGAGGTTCTCACTCTTCTCAAGAACAAATTATCAAAGAAGTTCTTCACTTTACTTACTCATTGTATAGACTCAGGCTACTTCAGATTCGAAGACAAGATCTACAAACAAAACACTGGACTAGTAATGGGTAGTCAGCTTTCCCTGGTACTAGCAAACATATTTCTCGAAGACTTTGAAGAAAAAGCAATTTTTTCGGCCACGCTGAAACCTAAAATCTGGCTCCGTTATATTGATGATGTTTTTCTTATATGGGAACACAGCCCAGATAACCTCAAAGTTTTCTTGGATCATTTAAATAACTTTCATCACAACATCAAGTTTACCTCTGAGCTAGGAGTTAACAATTGTCCTTTTTTAGACATAAAGCTAACTAGGAGTACTAATAATATTAAAATTTCAATCTTCAGGAAACCAACACATACAGATAGATACCTTCAAGCATCTTCTCACCACTACCCTCCACAGAAATATGGCATTATATCTACTCTTGCACATTGGGCCAGATCCTTATTATCAGATGACAAAGAGCTTCTAAATGAACTTAATTTCCTCAAAAGGACCTTTATCAATAAGCCAAAAAGTATTGAGAAACTTCTATTTCACCATCAACAAATCAATGAAGATTCTACTACCCCCACAGTTTACATCTCCTTACATCAGTTCCCTCTCCCCCAAACTGGCAAGAATGTTAAAAAAAAGTTCAACATCAAAACGTGCTTCTCTACTTTACTAAAAGTCCGATCTATCCTTAGTCATAAAGAAAAATATCACTATCTTCAGTTCCTAAAAGTATACAGAATTATTTGTAGTTGTGGTAAACCATATTATAGACAAACTGATAGATCAATCTTTCTCCATTTTGAAGAGCACAAAAGAGACATCTCTTATAAGAGAATCCGAGCCAGTACCCTAGCCAGCCACGTCTTGTTCTCTCTCTAAACTCTGATGAAGGCCGCCAATACCAAATAGACTGGAATCTAACTTCTAATATTCACAAGCGTTACGATGAACTTGAAAGATGTATCCTGGAGTCAAAAGAAATTGCCCTTGATTCTACACACATGAATAGAACCTTGGTTACAATTTACCAGACTCTCATAGCTCTGCTATTCAGTAGTGGCATTCTTGCGAGATCACACACATGCCTATAAATACAACTAGAACTGAAGCATGGACTCCAATTCAAACTTAACTACAGTTTTTGAAAGCTCTGTTGTTGTGTGTAATGTTTCTGTCGGTCTTTTTGTATATACCTTTGTGCTTTGACATCTCATGAAGTTGGCTTACCAACTAGTTGTGTCCTTATTAAAGTTAATTATCTCGGTGTTTTAAGTCATTAAAATTATTGAACATTATATATATATACACACACACACACACACACACTTGCTGTTACGACAGCCACTTTGTCACTTGAGTTTTGCTTTAAATCTCAGTGATGAGTGCATGTTAGTTGTTTTTAGAACAGTGATAACTAATAATTAAGGAATTGACAGCGTACACTACAAATATAAATTACATAAACTTTAATATATACTTCTGATATTTCGACAAACGTCACGTTGCCATCTTCTTGGGAACTTAATACAAAGACAAGTGCACGCAAGTACTACATAACAGTAAATGAGAACCGAAGCTAGGAAGCTACTGTTTTCCTAAAGTACTGATGATGAGTATACTGTACAGTGATCGTACAGTATACTCACTTGGGAAGTGACTAAGTTTATGAATCCTGCATTCAGAAAAGGTTACATGCTAAGCTATAAAGCAGGAAATTATAACCAACTTAGGAGTATACTGAGTTCAGCAGAATGGTATTGGCTGCTGGGAAGAATATCGATAGTGCATGGAAAATGTGTAAAAAATACCAAGAGCAGAATGTGTCCCAAAAGTTCTAAGAATAAATAGGGTAAGAGTCAAATGGATGTTTAATCTTATTAAACAAGAGATTTGTAAATATGGAAGGAATACCATGTGCATAAGAATGATGTCTGTTATGAAAATTAAAAGAGCAGTAGGAAAGAAGTCACAACTGTTGTAGAGATCTGAGTATGAAAGGAAATCTGAGGAATAAATCTGAGTATGTAAAGAAACTGGCACTGCAAGCTAAAGACAACCCATGAATATTCAGTCAATATGCTGCAAGTAAAAGAAAGAATGAATATTAAACAATAACTTTTCTGAATGCAGATGATGCGAGGGTAACAGATAACCCTTCACTGGATGAAGAAACTCAGGTGTATGAAGAGGAGATATTAGAGATGTTGCAAAAACTGAATAACAATTCAGTAATAGGGACTGATGAGATATCAGCACAGGGGCTAAAAGAGTGTTCAGCTGAACTGGCTATTCCTTTGACCAGGCTATATAATTTGAGACTCAGAACAGGGAAGATTTCACAGGAATGGAAAGAATGTATGGTAATCCCGTTGCATAAGGGTGGTGCAAAGACCAATGTATCCAACTATCGACCAATCAGTATCTGAGGAGTGATGAAGATTATTCAAATTAAGTAGATATTGAATCCAACATTGGATGTTGGATTCAATATCCACTTAATTTGAATCATTTTGCATTGCCAAAGTGAAGTCTTTTGGCTCTCTTTTTCAGTGGTGGTGAAGATATTGGAAAAATTGGTTAGGGCAGAAATGGGTTGACAGTGAATCTACTTGCTCGCAGTCTATAATAATGTTACCATTGAACTAGACAAGGGAAATGGATACACAATGATACTTTTGGATGTTGCTAAGGCTTTTGATAGAATACAGCATAGAAAACTGTTGTATAAACTGGAGAATATGGGTTTGGATTATAAAATATTAGCCTGGTTAAGAGGATGGCTGACTGACATATCAAAAAGTGGTATATGGGGAATGTGAGTCTGCAAAATTTAAGATAACTAGTGGTGTACCACAAGGATCAGTCCTTGGTCCACTGTTATTCAATCTGTACATTAATGATATTGGGAAGGATTTGACAAGCGACATACAGTTATTTGGTGATGATGCAAAGATATGCAGGGTAATCAGGAATACCACTCAAATACAGTAGTTGCAAAATGATTTGAATAGGCTGGAACTGTGGGCATGAGGAAAATGGATGTCAGTTCAATATCAGTAAATACAAAGTCATGCACTTTGGCATAATTAGATATCCAATGTCATATTATATAGCTGGGATTAATTACACTAGAAGAAACTGATCAGGCTACAGATCTTCGAATGTTAGTAGATAGAAAGTTGAAGTTCATGGGCCAAGTAGCAAAGATTTATAAGTTATTATGTGACACCTCCAGGGAGTCCAAAGACTCATGGAGAGAGGGCACTAATCTACAACTCTGTCTCCACCACTCACACCAACTACAACAAACCGCAACTACACCAACGGCATCTAAAACCATCCCTAGTATTTTCAAAGACAATCACAAACATCCATGCCCACGGCAGCATTCAAAACAGCAGCCTTTTGGCTGGAGAGCGGATACACTAACCACTCGGTCAACCATACCAGCAAATATAACTAAATTAAATAAAATAAAAATATTGCAAATATAATTAAAGATAATTGCAATGCTAAAACAAATTTTAACATGTAAAGATAAGGATGTCATTTTGCCTCTTTACAAGGCCTTGATAAGACCTCACTTGGACTATTGTGCCCAGGTCTGGTCTCCATTGCAATTCTTACCCAGTGGAGCATGTTAAAAATGATATTAGTATTGTGGAATACTGATTGAGAATTTATAGAATGCAGAACACTAGCAAACAAGAGAAAGAGAGGTGTATTATAGAGACTTACAAACTTCTGAAATGGTTATAAAGGATTTCAGTTGATGGAATTTTTTATTTAATGGAGAGTGGGAAAAGGAGAAGAGAGTATCCTTGGAACCAAAGAATGAATTCTGCTAAGGAGGTGAGGGCTAGATTTTTCTCTCATAGGGTAGTATGCGATTTAAATGGACTGCCACTGAATGTGATATGTGCAAGCAGTGTGAATGAATTGAAGAATAAGTATGATAGCTGGTGTATGTATTATTGTGGCCTCCCTCGATGAGTCCACAACTTCCTGCAGGTCTCTTAATAATAATAATATTGGTAAAAGTTGGTAAAAGAATACTATGCGGGGTGCTTAAGGGTCAAAGCTGTATAACTGAGAGGAGACCTCCACATAGCCTTTAAAGGAATGTGGAGAACCGACCAGGGCTTCTAAACTAATTTCCCATCCTCATCTTCTCGTGGTGCACCTTGTTGGGTATCTACCTGGATACTGAATGAAGGAGAAAAGAAAGAGCTTAGAAATGGAGGAAAGAGTGCTGTAAAAGGAGTTAGAGAAGATAAAGGTGACATGAAAACGGAAGAAAAAAATATCCTTGAAGTATCGAGTAATTACTTTGAAAAAGTGCTACATGAAACAAGCAGTGATGACAGCACAGTGGTAAAAAACACTGTGCCAGGAATGCAGTCAGGAATACAAATCCATACTTGAAGTAGAAAAAGCTATCAAAGGCTTGAAATGTGGAAAGGCAGCAGGAGTAGATGATATTCGACCAGAAATGCTGAAATATGGTGGCATAAATGTCTTACAGTGGCTGCACTGCATAGTTCAGAAGGCCTGAATAGAGGGATGAAGTCCCAATGATTGGAGTAGAGCTCTCATCACATATATAAAAAGGGAAATAAAACTGAATGTGAGAATTACAGAGGTATTTCATTACTGAGTGTTCCTGGCAAGATTTATGCAAGTATACTTGAGAAATGGTTGAGAAGAATTGTGGAAGAAAAGCTTGGTGAAGAATAAGAGCTGGATTCAGGCTAAATAGAGGCTGTCAGGATCAGATCTTCACTTTACGAGAAATAGTCGGGAAAGCATGGGAATATAACAAAGATCTGTATCTAAGTTTTGTCGATATGGTAAAGGCATATGACAAGGTACCAAGAGAGAAGCTATTCAATACCCTACAGTTATACGGTGTCAATGGGGCATTATATCAAGCAATACTTAGTCTTCATTTGAGTTGTAAGTCAGCAGTTAGAATTAAAGGAAGTACAGGAAGATGGTTTAATGTTAAATCTGGTGTGAGACAAGGATGTACATTATCCCCTCTGTTATTCGTTATCTATATGGATCACATTATGAAGGAAAGTGGTATTAAACATGATATCAGAATTGGAGATGTTAATGACAGCTCTTTGCTTTATGCGGAAGATGTTATACTTCTAAATATATTCATTACAAGATTCCCCTGACTAAATTGAGTAACTGTTGTAATAGATATGGTATGAAGGTCAGCAATAACAAGACAAAGACAATAGATAGAATCGTTGAAAATGTCAACTGTTTGTGAACGGAGAACCTGTGGAACAAGTAAAACATTTCAGCTACTTAGGCATGATTTTTAGTGAAGACGGTAAATTAAATATGGAAATAGATAACAGAATCAACAAATCTGGTATGGTAGGAAGTCAATTGAATAAATTCATATGGAATAAGAGAGAAATTAGTCAGAACACTAAATTAGCTGTATACAACACAGTGTTCAAACCAGTTTTAACTTATGGATCTGAGAGCTGGGTCAGAAGTAAAACACTTGACCAAAGACTAGCGACTGCAGATATGAGAGTCCTGAGAAAGATTAGAGGCATGAACATATGGCATCAATGGTAATATTATATTAAAAAGGAGGATATTAGGAAAGAACTTGACATTGTCAGCATCCAGGAATGCATTAGCAGAGCTAATCTCAGGTGGTATGGTCACTTAAACAGAATGGGCGAGAAAGATTAGCAAAACAAGTGTTCGCTGCCAGGTCAGCAGGAAAATGACCCAGAGGAAGACCAAGATATCGATGGATTGATACGGTACAAAGTGCCTTAGACGAAAAAATATAAGATCTGATAATGTTGGAGTCTTGACAAGTAACAGACCGATTTGGAGGAAAATTGTAGATAGGAAGTTAGTAATGATGTAAATTTTTCATGTAGTACCTGTACCCCCCCTCGAGGGTACATGGCAGGAATTAGATGATGAATACAATGTGTAGACCAGTTGGAATATACGATTGAAAGGTATTTAATTCTACAAGTTTGTGGACTAAATGTGAAGCAACTTCAACACATCTAAAGCATAAGGTTAAGTGTTAACTGCTAAGTTGCAGAAGTAAGTGTTCCCCACTTCCTCGATACACATCAAAATATCATAACTGAAAGCAATAGTAAATCACTTTTTAGTCTTGTCAATCAATAAAAAACTAGAACCTGTCTTTTATATTTCTAAAGGTCTTTTGCAAATCCATCTGAGCAGGTTACTCACCATCTTTATATTAAATCTGTACACTACCATATGTAAAAATGTGGCATCAAACACTGAAACAGGGAATTATGCATGTAGAAAAAAACAATAAAAAGAGCAAGGGCTAGACTGCTTATATGATCAAATCATCCTTGATAGTTACTTAAGCAAACCATTCATGAACTTCATATATGCAGAAACAACAAAACTCAATAGACAGAGTCCATCTTTCTACTACACATCAGTGTAATTTTTACTTATTGCTACCTTACACTAGATCAATAACTATGTAGATTCCCAAGATCTTCTCTTTCTAAGATATTATTCCTACAGAAAGTTTAACACTAGTCAAAGTGGGAGAAATTATGAAATCAGATAGGACAAACATTACAGTGATGCTGAATAAAACACTAAAAGAAGTCAGATTTAACTGATCAATGTCACACTACAGACTGGAACACAGCTGCTGTTATACAATATATGGCAAACAATTTTTTAGCATGTCATTTTAAGGAATCTGCAAGGTAATACACACCCACCTAAAACTCAACAGGAATCAAGGCTTTATATTACACAGTGTATAAAAGTTGCTTATTAGCATGTCATATTTTATGTTGTTTTCCAGTTACAACCTGAAGGCCAAGCAAAGGAACTGATAAGTGTCTACAAAACAACCTGTGAATTTTCTACTGTTTATAGAAGTATTAGCTGTTTCAATATATCTTAGAGTACATTAGTCTTTGCATTTGTATTCATTTTTGTGCCTTATTTGTAATTTATGAATTCATCAGCCAGTCAAAAAAAATTGCCTTAATGTCAATAAACACAGTCTTACAAGCTTTGGGATAAATATTAGGAAGGAAATTAGTTATATCACTGACATCTACGATCTATACAAAATTACATTCTTGAAGATAACATATTTCCATTTCTCTCAAAGTTTCTTCACTAAGCTTACTGCTAGTAATTCCTCCTTTGTTTCAGAATCAGCATTAAAATTGCATTCTTCATCTGTTGGTTCAACTTTGCCAGATGTAATCTGATGTCTCTGAAAGAATAATATGTATTATAATCAGCACACAAAGGTAATAATGCAATTGAAGCAATGCTAATTCATTTTATAATAAAATATTTATCATATTTATGCTTCCAAAACTTCCATATTTAAAATTTATTTGACAATTAAAAAATACTAAAGATTAAACAAGGATTTTTTTTTATTAACTTATTAGTTTTGCTCACACAAAACTAGCGACTTCTTCGAAGTTTATAACAAGCACAAAAATAAACAGATTTTGCCAACAATCATCTTCAGTCCTTACCTGATGATAGCTAATGCATAGCACATGACTTCATATTTATATTTAGGATGAATTAATTTATTTTCTTTTGTAATGATTTTTCAGTATTTGGACAACTTTGCTGTAATGTTTTTTTTTTGTGCTGGTTATGACCTCTAAAGCCACCAGTTTTGCGTGAGTGAAACTAGACAATTATAAAAACGTTTATAATTGTCTAGTTTATTTACTTATAAGTAAATAAACTAGACAATTATATATAATTTACTTATAGTCCTTAAATACAATTTATTTAAGGACTATGTAACAATTTAGTTTTCTTCCATCTCATTCTGAATGAAGGAGAGATGTCAACGGATCTTAGTGTCAATCTATATTAAGCCAATTCACAGACATAAGGCACTTCTTATGTTCCTGGATATGACAGAATGGGGTTTATTCTTAGGCAAACAGATGAGGATTACTATACTCTTTTTCAGATTATCTTGGAGTAGCGGAATAAGCTACATTTCCAGCTTTTCTTACCATTCTTACTATAAGCTTATGCTGCATAAAATAGTTTCTTAAATTTTTTTACATTATCACATCATGTGGTACTTTGTACATAATTATTTTACTACTTTCTTATTTGTTGATGCTAGAATTATACGTTTCATACCATTAAATTGTTACAGGGAACTTATTTTTGGAAAATGCAATTATCTATCAAGTGGTCTCTGCTGACTTTACCCTAACCATGGCAGAGATGACTGGTGGTGTTGGCTCTTGTATTTACTTGTGGTAGTCCTGATGAAATAGTGGGCAATATCGTGAAGCAAACAGCGGAACTGACAGGTGTAAGCAAGACAGCATTATACTAGATGAAGAAGGAACTGACCACGACAGGACAACTGCATACGCAGGGGAAGAAGAGGCCTAGCACCGTAGGACTATGCACATGCTCGGTAAAATACGACTTTATGCTGTCAGCAATTAGTCAGTAAATGCACGATTTCTTCCAAAAGAACAAAATTCCTATGATATATAAATTAATGACTGCTGTAAACAATGATGAAGATCCCCCTCACATTTCATTAACAACAACTTACTGGTTGTTGTTAAAGGACCTTGGTTTTGTTTATGCCACAAGAAAGCAATCGTCGGCATTACTTGAAAGGGAAGATATAATTTTATGGCATCACAAGTATTTGCATTCTATCAAGAAATATCTTCGCAAGGGACTAAACTTGGGTGAATGCCAGTCACACCAGCATTAAAGTTCTTCAGGACAACAGTAAAAAGTGCTCATCAAGGATTTCAAAAAATTACTGAGTGCACATGGAAATGTTGCATAACCCATGTTATTGAAGAAGAAAAATTCTCGGTTGATGGAATGATAGATGAGGTGGAGGAAAAAAAGTGTGTTTCATGGTAGATTAAGAGTGTTTATGTATATATTATTATAATAAAATATATCATGTTTGTAAATGTGCCTTGTGAAGAGTGAAGTTCACTTCATAACGTAAATAATCACTACTTATCTTAAGCTAGTTTATAATAAACTAGCTGACATCCACTTTGTTACAGCCTATCAGTTAATTCCAGAAAATCCAAAAGGCACAGTAATATAGAGTCATCTTGGCCATGCAATTTCATATTAGCAATCATAACGTAATGTTATAGGTACAATGGTGTGATTCGGGCAATGACAGCTTTTAGGGGATTTTCTACGCATGTGCTTAGTTACAAATGCAACACGCTTCACTGTTGCCATAGTAACAGTGAACTAATATCCCGCTACCTTCAGAAGCGATACGGCCGGTAGAATATTTTTTACTTCCAAGACAACCTGAAAAAGATAATAGCTGGATATATGGTGGAGCTTATATATATTAAGCATTCTGCTATCATTTTTGGATATGTGTTAGATATATAGAACAGCAACAGTCTAGTCTTGTGGGAAATGGAAAGGCATTTAAGTTTTATAGCTTTTGTTTTTAAATTTAAATAACTTCCACTCACAAAATAAGTTGCAAGCCTATATAATATACTAATACCATCAGTGGCCCAAGGATGTTTTTTCCATGTATATTAATTTTTATAATTTTTTTTTTTTTCCTTATTATTAATTATCTAGTCTGGAAATTCTATTCTAGAGACAAACATGGAACTTTTTTCAAGCCACCAATAAGCAAGACAGTGGTCTCCCACCTAAAGACAATCAAAAATATCCATGTCAATGACAAAATTCAAATCCACAACCTGCTGGTTAGAGGGCAGACATGCTTATCTTCGGTCAATTAAGCTGTTATTGCCAAAAGCAAACAATGTCTGGCAAATGTAGATGATTTAGTGTATGTATTTTAACATGTGTTTCTCGCACCTAAAAAAAGTTTTGTTCATACCACAAGTGTTATTTTAGTATTTCTTATTAATTTCCAACGTATTTATTTTCTTAAAAGAATACTGTTTTACCCAATTCTTAAATTAAATCTCATATTACATTCACTTACCTTAATCTCATAAATAGGATAAAAGAACTATAATTCAAAAAAGACAGTTTAATTAATATTAAAAAAAATACAATTGTTTACATAAAATTAGTTTAAAAAAGATAAGAGATATATCTTCTCTCTTTCACATAATTTAATTTCAGGAAAAAATGTGTTTCCAACAACAAAACAAATTTCTTTGCAAATAATTGCTAGGATTAACAGCTTCAGCTTTCCAATACATTCAACACAATCATTAATCTCGCTCTGACTCAAATTTAGCACTCTTCTAAATTATTCACCTTCAAACTGAAAGAAATATTCTTCTCCTACTATAGTATATCAGAAAAATTACTCTGCTTCAGAAATGTATCAATGAGGAGAAAATGCTCAGAACAAATTATTGGCTTTAAAGTTCTCTAAGTCCTTTCATAAGTGAAATAAATTTCTTTGTTCTATCAGAATTAATTTCCCTCACTTCTGCAGTATTAGAAGAAAACAATGTTCTGTCCAGAAACAAAAAAAATGTTCTTGACTCCACTTCCTTCCACTGACAGGAACAATTTTATCATTCATAAACTCCTTTCGGGTGCTTAAGTCAGAATCCCTGGTTGGGAGAACCAACCAGGGATTCTGACCTGATGTCCAAGCCTCATCTTCTCGTGGTGCATCCTGTTGGGTATCTACCTGGATAAAGAACGAGCATGGATTGGCAATTTGGGACTTTTTTCACCAAATTGTAACTTGACCAAATTGTATTCTTATTGGCTTAAGCCAAAATACAGAATGATGGTACAACATGATAGAATTTCATGCCAGCTGGGGAGTCACCCAGTTAAACAAGTCTGCCTTTCCACCTTTTGATGGCTTTTTCTACTTCAAGTATGGATATGTATTCCTGACTGCATGCCTGTTGAGTCTTTTTTTTTTTTTACCACTGTGCTATCACTGTTTGTTTCATTTAGCAATTTTCAAAGTAATTACTCCATACTTCAATGATATCTTTTTTCTCCTGTTTTCATGTCACCTTTATCATCTCTAATTCCTTTTACAGCACTCTTTCCTCCATTTCTGAGCTTCTTCAACAACTCCAGAATATCTTGCCACTTGTTGATATTAATTTTCTATGTTCTTACCAAAGTCTTCCCATGACTTTTGTTTAGCTAGTTTTACACAGTGCTTTCTTACATTTGTCTCTGTATTCTCTAAGAGCACAAGCTGACTTATTTGCCAGGAACTTTTGATATGCTTTCTTCTTTTCCTTCACTGCCTCTTTAACTTCCTGTGTCCACCATGGAGTTCTGATTTTTCTATGATTGCAGACCACCTCACCACATGCCTCTCTAGCTGCATCAATCAGGGCTTTCTTCAAGGCTTGCCACTGAATCTTCTAGGTTTGATTCCTGGTCTCAAACTCTTTCATTTTTTCTTCAATAATCTTTGTGTATTTTAGTCTACAGTTCACATCTGAGAGCTGCTCAACTTTAATTCACTTTAAAACTTTCTTATATGTTATTCTTTTCAATATGAAATTCAATTTTATCCTGCTCAAGACTAAATTGTGATCACTTCCAATTTCAAATCCTCTGTACACTCTGGTGTCCTGCACAAGGGAGAAAACATCACTATCAACAATAACATAGTCAATTAGACTTTTCTTATTTCTTGCCTCTTCTCTCCATATGAATTTGTGCACATTTTTATATTGGAACATGGTGTGAGTAATAACCAGTCCATGTCCTGAGCAGAAATCAAACAAATATTTGCCATTATTATTAGCTTTGCTCTTTCCTCCAAATTTTCCCAATATATTTTTGTATGTCTGACAATCATTTCCTACTCTGCTATTTAGATCCCCAACAAGGACCAACTTTTCCTTTTTCACTTCTACCTTAATAGAACCTTCTGTGGGACCATAGGCACAAATAAGTCTCATTGTTTAGTTCCCCATTCTGATATTTGCCCACATGATTCAACTTGAGACTGCCTGCCATTCAAGAAGATTAGCCTCGTATTTAGTGTTGAATACAATGGCTACTCCTTTTCCTTGATTGTCATTGCCTGAATATAACATTTTGTATTTATTGTTCAGAAAGATCTCACCAGTTTGTCATTTTTGTTTCAGTCACCCCTATTATGTCGATCTGGTACTTATTGACAATAGAAATATAAGATCTGATAATGTTGGAGTCTTGACAAGTAACAGACTGATTTGGAGGAAATTTGTAGATAGGAAGTTAGTAATGATGTAATTTTTTTCATGTAGTACTGTCATATCCTGTATACCCCTTGAGGGTACATGGCAGGAATTTGATGATGATGATACTATGAATTTATTTTTCCAAGATACAGATTTGCACACACTTTTTTTTTAAATGGGGAATCCATTTACAGAAGGTTAGTTAATCTATAGTACACTAATACCATGAATGGCTAAGAAGGAACTTGCTCACATTTACCTTGAAGAGCTGTGGATTATATTCTTTGGGACACACATAACATGTCAGAAAGTTCCAGAGGGTAGCAGTGGAAGGGATGTACAAAGGAGGAGAAATTTATTCTGCGAGTTTGGAAATGTACTGTGAGGGAGTGCATATTGATTAGTTGCTACATGCATTTCAATGGATTTGAGAGAGAGTGGAGGGGGGGGGGAACATTCTCGATGAAAAGTATGGTGAACAGTGGTCATAGGAGTATTTGTAAAAGATGCAAACAACAGACCAGGAGGACCTATATGAAAATTAGTATTAGTGAGAGAGAAGTCATTAATCAGTCTGACTGCCATTTTCTATATAAAGTCCAGTACCTTAAGGGGAACCACCCCAGATGTGAGAGTCTGGGTAGTGGCCCTTCCCTTAATGCATAACATTAGACATATCCGCAAGGAGATGTGTTTTGCATTATGGGAGATACTGAGATAGGAGTGATAGTAGCTTGCTCCACCTTTGAAAGGAGTCACCTGGTGTTGCACTACCTTACCCCAGTCCTGAAGATACTTTCAGGTGCAAACTTTGTTTACTCGCACTTGGATAAAGGATTAAACTAAATTTATTATATTATTATTATACCAACTGATGAATGTTTTGTATATCTGTATTTTAAGGTATTTGTGGTTAAAGCTCTGGAGATTATAGTAATTTATGTACTGCTAGGTTTGTCAAATGAAAAAGAGGAATGCAATGTGCTGTCATCAACAAAAGTTTTGGCTTTGAAATAATGCTAATTTAATATACACTTGAATTTTATCATTTTTGCTCTTTATTTTAGTAAATACTTTAAGCCACTGACTGAGAGTTTGCTTACGGAAAATACACCTCTCCGACGTTTGAAGTTCCTTAGTATTGAAAGAGAGCTTTTTGCTCTCTTAAGGTTTCTGTCTGGTCTCTGACGAAAACCAGTTTAAAATGGATGTCAGGCCAGTTAAACCTTATCAAAATGGATCAATAGGAGGCGAATATATGGACGCTTGGACATAGCGATCATGTCTCCTATAAGGTCCTAGGGCAAATCTCAAATGCCAGCGAGTGTATTCCCATAAGCTCTCTGGTCAAATTTCATATGAAACTTTTTATCATTTCTGTGTTTGGCTTTGAAATAATGCTGGATTTAATATCCCCTTGATTTTTATAATTTTTTGCATCACCGAACTGAAGCTTTTTGGCTCTTTATTTTAGTAAACAGTCATAATATATTCACTATGCTGATAAGATTAACCACTCTATCAGAGTATTTATTGAGTTTCAAAAAACGAAAATGTTACTTGGCTGTGAAAGGTCATTGTGCTTTACACACAAAGAAAATGGGATGAGAGGAGGGAAAGAGAACAAAGATTCCTGGAAGTTGAATATGGTTGGTAAGGATATAAGAACTTATTTTTGGCCTTGAGATTAGTAGATGAGTGAAATGCATTTTTAAAGATAACAGCAAGTGCACTATCAGTGAATATATATAAAGAGAGGTTTGAGAAACACTGAGTGAATTTATTTAGTGTCCACTAAATGAGCCAAAAAAACTGCAACAAGCATTAGAACTCTATGGAAATGCCTGTAAAATAATAATACACCAAGCAAAGATTGGTAAGTTAAAACATATTGAAAGTACATTCTTAATTAATAAACTAAATTACCTTTTCAAATAAAGGAGAATAAAGTTCTGCATATTTACATTCCAGAATATGTACTTCTTCATAAAATTTTGCTTCCAATTTGGTATATTCCAACTGCAGTTTCTTTAAAGCTTTTACCCTTCTTTTCACAAGCTCAGGCAAACTATGTCAAATGATAAACAAAGAACAATTAATCAGTACAAAGAATATTCAAAAATATCAAAAATTCCCAAATTACATGAATTTTTACTACTACTCAAAAAGTATGTAATTTCTATTATCAAGTTTCCATTCTAAAATCCAATACATGAAATTTGGTATGACTAACTGAGAAGGAATTCCCTGTTTATGCCATGCCAAAAATCTCAAAATTATGCTCAGATGGTATTAACAACATTGAGGAGGAATACTGTGTATGTACCTCAGTGGTTACCAAAGTGGGTGGTACCACCCCCCCCTTGGGGGCATAATAAATTTAGTTTAATCATTTATCCAAGTGTGAGCAAACAAAGTTTGCACCTGAAAGTATCTTCAGGACTGTAAGTAAGGTGGTACAACACTAGGACAACTCCTTGCAAAGGTGGAGCAAGATACCAACACTCCTATCTCAGCATCTCCTATAATGCAAAGCACATCTCCTTGCAGATGTCTATTGTTATGCATTAAGGGGAGGGGCCACAACCCAGACTAGTTTCGACCTTTATTGAGGTCGAATGGGAGTTCATGTCTCTCATCATAGGCCTTTGGAGAATAAAGCATGCTGAGGGTCAGCAAACAGTAAGAGAGGAGAATAATGAAAGATAGAGTAGGATAGTAGGAGGTAAAAGAGGCCTCAGTCAACCTGTTTAGCCTTATATGGCTAATTGGTCTGTGACATATTCTCAATTTATCTGTTAAAAAAAAAAAAGAAATTTAACCATAAAAATTTTGACTAAAGTTCACTTATAAATTTATCCTTAATAATTTCGTAAGTTATCTATGAAGAAGATCCATTGACCTTTTTTGAAAACAATATTTTCAGTTAGAACATTTTTTTTTTTTTTTATAAATTACATAAAAATTAAAGGACTTAAGGTCCGGTCAGTTGAGCTGAAAGGGAACAAAATAAGGAACTTACAGACCTGGTACCACTGGGACTTAGAATGTGGTAGAAGACTGGCCCGGGAGATGCCGCTCACAAGGAGCAGCACCGCCTCGCAGTAAGCCTTCGCAGCCCAGGTTCTCAGATCTACCCCCCGTATTTGGAGTAAAGGAAACCGTGCCAGCGAAAGCTTTGTGGTGAGGAAGAACAGAGTGGTTGTTACTTTTCCTAGGGAGAGTTAGGTGGAGTTTTGGAGATACTAAAGAAATATACAGGGCTTGATTCGTCCCTGTATAAGAAAGCATATTTTCGGTGGTTTGCAGTATTTGTTCACAAATTTAAAGTCGCCTAGTAGATGTCTCTCTTGTGCAAGAAATTTAGGAAGGTAAAAAAAAGAAACCTTTCCTCATTCCTGCGTACATTAAATTTGCGTCCCGTACCTAGGATTTTTTCCGTACCTTCCAGATGTGATACTTTAAGACGTTAATTAAAAAAATGGCGAATTTTTGGGTCTTGTTGACTGGTGGCGGGAATTGCAGGTGTATGACCTCTTCTAGTGATAGCATCGGGATTCCCAGTGCTGTGCTCAGTCTTTGCCAGACGCGTTGGGCTGGTGGGCAAAAATAAAAGAAATGCTCCACCGTTTCCATGCCCTGGCAGACATCACAAAAGGGATCGCACGGACTGGGTACGTACCTAGATTTAACCTGTTTCACCGGGAGCTGCCCATTAGCTATTCGCCAGGCCAGATCCCGATGAAAAGGCTGTCCCCAGTTATTCTTGATGTTTTTAAAGAGAATTTCATTGTTTGTCCCGAGGTTTGGTGTATCACGCCTGGAGAGTTGGAAGAAATCCCAGTATACTGCTTTCGGTTTGTGTGTGAGGATTTCTGTTCCTTTGTCTCTAAGTATTGTGAGTGATTTTACTAGTGTGTGGTACCACTTGGGCACAATCCTTGCACGGGGTCCAGCATAGTCTGTGGTTCCAAAGAGGGGGAGGAAAAGTCCAATAAAATATCTAATTAGGAGGCCTGAAATATGGTTTGAGTTTAAGGCCTTCCATACGGTTTTGAATGTATTTGCATAAAGCAAGCTTTTGAGATCAGGCAAAGCGTACCCCCCCTTCTTCATGTTTTAGTTGCAGGTATTGTTTTTTAACCTCATGTTTTTTTTTCATTCCAGAAGAAATCTACGAGTTTTTTGGATAATTGGTTTTCTTGTAGCAGTGTGATGCCTGTGATATTGACTGTGTGCATCAGCATTGGGGTAATGATTGTTTTAATCATTGTGGCTCTTCCATAAAAGGAGAAAAAGGTCGGTTTGAATAGACTTATCTTTTCCGTACTTATTTCCTGTAATTTTTTTAACTGGTAAAGCTAGCGACTCAGAAAAGGGAACTCCTAGTATTGTTAGTGGCTGCGTATGCAGCGCTAAACCGTAGGGAAGTCCGGTGTTATGGAAATTTCCAAAATTTTTGATTTTGGTTTTTTGGGCATTAACTCGGAGACCACTGATTATGCTGAAGTTTTGCAGTATGTAAGATAGATGCAGATAGACTCAGAGTCTCTGAGTGTGGCCACTACATCATCTGAATATGCTACTATTTTGCACTGTTTGGAGACTTGGGGCAGTGGAATACCATTAATTGCAGGGGTGTTCTCTATTCTTTTGATGAAGGGTTCTAATACTAGGGAAAAGAGAAGGGGACTTAGTGGGCAGCCTTGCCTAACCCCTCTCTTTATACGGATTGGTTCTGTCAGAAACCCATTAATAGACAGTTGTGTCGAGGCCTCTGCGTACATACGTTTAATTGTACGCCGAAGTCTCGGGCCTATGCCTACTTTTTTTTAGGGTGTCCTGTAAGTACGTGTGGCTGACGCTGTCGAACGCTTTTTCCAGGTCGGTGGAGAGAAGTGCTAGGGGGTATTTTTTTTCCTTGGCCAGTCTGATTAGATCTCTTAGCAGGAAGAGATTAAATTCCATAGATCTACCTGGGATTCCATAGACCTGTGAACTTGTTATTATGTTTTCTATTCCACCCTTAATGCGTGTACAGATAATTTTTGCGAAAAGTTTATAGTCTAGGTTAGTTAAGGAGATGAGACGCCAGTTATTTGACAAGGTCCGATCTCAGTCTTTTTTGGGGATAAAGATTGTATAGCTCTTAGCGAATTCCTCGGGGATGTTTCCCGAAGTGAGGAATTCGTTAAAGATCTTTACTAGTGCTGGCAGTACAAGGTCCCAGATAGATCTATAGAATTCTATCCCCAGTCCGTATGGCCCTGGGGTCTTTTTTGTCTTCATCGTTTTGCATGTGGCTTTTATTTCAGCTGCAGTTATCGGCCTGTCACGTAGGGTGCTAAGATGCTCGGGAAAACGTTTGACGTCCCACTCACTGACGTCATCCGTGCCCTGCTGGTCAGCGAAGATGCCGAGATACTGCTGGTGAAAGTGACTGAGTATTTCATGGGTTGAATTTAGAATCTGGCCTTTCTCCTCGATCTGGTAAATCGTTCTTTCATCGTTTGCTGCCACCCGTTGTTGATTGTAGAATGCGGCGGAGGGTGTTTCCAAATTTCTGAGATAGTCTCGTGTGAAAGTCGAGGTCATCGACTCTACTCTGCCGCTCTTGCTGCAGCTCTATTCTACCTGTCTGATAAGATGTCCGCAGGGAACTCCGCTCTGTTCGCTTGACCGGTACCAGCCGAGTTCCCTGTAGAGATCCCTCAGCCGTTTACGTTGTTGGTAGACCCTTTCGTGCCCACATTTTTGAAACAGTTCCTTAGCCTGCCACTTAAAGTGCAAGTTTTCCCAGTCCCAGTTGATGTTTGTCCATTCATCACAGAATTTCTGTAGCTGGTCGCTAAAGAGACTGGGAAAGGTAGGAGGAAGCCTCCAAGGACCTCTAGCTGTTTCCATAACCTCTGGGAGTGTAATTTTTAAAATGACCAATTTGTGGTCTGTTGACATGTTGTGTGCTGTGGTGTGACGTGTCCTTTGAACATACTGTTCCAAGTTTTGGGACACGTACACCCTATCTAGTCTCGTCGATATCTGGCTGTGGCACCACGTTGTTTCTACCTTCGATGGGTTATTCCTCCTCCAGACATCAACGAGATCAAAATTTACACAGCATCTTTTTAGAGCGGCGGTTCCGCCGGTTCCGGAGTTTGCGTTCCCGCCTACTTTGTCCAAAAGTGTGTCTTCCACACAATTCCAGTCCCCGGCTACTATTAGGTATTCTGCTCCCAAGAGGTAGTTTTCAAGGACAGAGAAGAAACCGCTTCTGTGGTATGGGTTGTTCGGGGCGTATACTGCAACAAGCCGGATGGTACGGCCACCGTACCTCCAGTCCACCGTTATTAGACGTCCCATGGCGTCCTTCTGGACGTTGAAGAACCCCCCCGTGATTGGGGGGCGAATTAGTATCCCCACCCCTCGCAAGTGAGCATCCCCAAAGCACCAGTACCTGGTGACTGGGTAGCTTCTCAAGTTCTCCACGTCCCAATGCTTATAAAAATGGGTTTCTTGAATCAGGAGGATATTAATTTTGTACCTTAACATTAGCTTCCAGACAGCGCTTTGTGCGAAGGGGTTGCATAAACCGTTGGTGTTTAAAGTGGCAATTTTAAAATCCATGTTGGTATTTGGAGGAAGGGTGGAGGGGTGTTGTCTGTTTGTTGCTCTACATGTTCCACCTGTGATTCACTATCGGAGCTGTTTGGAATATCCATAACGAGGTCGTTTTGAAATTCCATTTCTGTGACGCTATAAATGTCCATGCTGCAGATATGTGAATGGGGTTCTGCAGGTTGGTCTGCTACTGGGGATAGGTTTCCTGTCTTTGTTACCGCCTTCTCAAGGGGCTGGGTGCCTTCGCGTTGGCTTGTAGTTTGGATGTTGTCCATTTCATCTTCTGACGAGAGTAGGCTGCTTTGTTTAGCCTTTTTTGCCTCTTCTGTTTCTGCCTCTCTTGTGCGCTTTATTGGGGCTCTGGTTGTTACGACTTCTTCCTCTTTGCTGCGGGTTTCGAAGTTAGCTGTTATTTCCTTGATGTGTCAGGTTGCCCTGGGTGTCTTACCTGTTACGGGTTTCATGGAGGTTGTGTTTTCTGCTAGTGTTTCTTTTTCGGTTTGTTGCCGGAGCTCTGGAAAATCGCTCCCTGATGATACCTCAGGTTTACCGAGGGGTATAGCCCTGATCGGTATTATGGTCCCTCCAGCTGCTTCTGAGAGTGTTCTGTGCAAGCACATGTCCACTTTATGGGTCAAGTCCCCACATTTAAGACAAGCTTCTGTGAAGTTTACTATTTTGTGCTCTGTTGATTTGCAATTTCTGCACTGTAGTTTTGGACATTCTGCCCCTAGGTGACCCTCAGAGTTACATCGGAAACACAATCTTTTAACACCCAGGTAGTTAACCATGACTCTTGTTTGGCCCACTAAAATGAAGTTGGGAACTTCCTTTTTCATATCCATCTGTACTTCAACGTTGCCTGTTTTCCAGCCTTTGTAATCTGGATGTTCAAATGCTTTGATATTAATAATATCGCCCCATTGGCTAAAAAATTTCTTGACGTTGTCTTCATTCTCCAGGTATTCCAAGGGAAATCTAGTTATTCTTAACGTTTTTCGTAAACTCCCTATTAAATAAGGTTTAATCGTTTGTCCCGCACAGGGAAAATCTAATAATTTGCTTCTTGTTTTAACTACAATTTGGAATCTTTCTTTTAAGTACGGTGTGAAACCGTATATGTTTTCTGCCCCTACTGTATCAATCAGAGCTTTCACTAACGTCTGTTCATCTGGGAGCCGCTTGACTTCGATGCCAAGCGTTCTAGTTCTGGGTAAGAATAAAGGCATTGTTGGGGGAAGACCTAACTACTGGCTGTAGAAGGGGGGAGGTAAAGGAGGGCGAAGTCGGGGAACGCCAGGTGTCCCTCACAACAAGCGAAGAAATACCAGAAGGAATGGGTAAAAGAGCCAATAATAAGAAAAAAGGTCTTACCAACACTGAGGTACTTCTGTAGAAAATGAGCATGGAGCTCTCTCTTCGGGCCGCGGGAACTGGATCCTCTTTTGGACTGGTAGGCACAGGTTCTTTCTTCTTCGAACTGGAGCTCTCTTTCACGTCTTGGCGAATAATGCTGCAAATAGGTCTCTTCAGTGTGAGCCAGGCCCAAGTGGAGATACCAAGCAGAAGCATTAGCAGGTCATCTCTACCTATAGGAGTTGCCAAATGGTGTGCCACCCTTTTTTTTTAATAAATTACTCTGGATTTAGAGAAAGATGTTGAAAGTTTATCTTTCACTTGGTTAGAGTATAATAAATTTAGTTTAATCCTTTATCCAAGTGTGAGCAAACAAAGTTTGTGCCTGAAAGTATCTTCAGGACTGTAAGTAAGGTGGTACAACACTAGGGCAACTCCTTGCAAAGGTGGAGCAAGCTACCAACACTCCTATCTCAGTATCTCCTGTAATGCAAAACACGTTGGTAGCTTGCTCCACCTTTGCAAGGAGTTGCCCTGGTGTTGTACCACCTTACTTACAGTCCTGAAGATACTTTCAGGCGCAAACTGTTTGCTCACACTTGGATAAAGGATTAAACTAAATTTATTATACTCTAACCAAGTGAAAAATAAACTTTCAACCCCTTGGGAGCAGTAGTGACCTCATGAGCAAAATAGGGCATTGAATTAAAGTAAGGGGGTGGTGAAAGCAAAAAGAACAAAAATTAGGTGCTGAAAAAAATGTATCATCAAAAATTTTGATAACATAACCATTGTATAATGTAAGTAAAGGTCATAATGGTTACTTTATTTTCCAAGGAAACATATAAAATGCAAGTTACAGCCAATCGGCGTTGGAATCCAATGACAGGTCTTAACAAAGTGATCAGGATTTTAAAAGTCCAGTACGCATCGACAGGAACATGTGCATGTTATGACTTGTTTACTGTATAATACTATAAATACGCGAGATGTATGAAATTTGTTTTCGATTGTTTCTGAATTGTGTGACAAGCAGTTAGCAATCTGATGTAGTGCATAAAAATTTTAAGGCATAATCGATACCTAGTCGGTACCTTACTTTCATGGACTACACACAAAGCAAATTAATGTTGTTCCAATAAAACAGGTCATGTGAGTATTTTTATACTATTTCTTGTAAAAATAATTTATTGTATTTTCAAGCACTTAAAGAAAAATTTTTGAAACAACCAATAATGACAAGTATGTTTTCAGCAGCATCCAAACTAGATGATGATGGGTTGCGTGCCTCTTACAATATTTCCTTACTGATTGCTAAATTGGGAAATTCACATAATGTTGGTGAAGAACTAATCCTAACAGCTGTTAGTGAGGTCATATACACTGTACTGCACAAGCCAGTCTCTGATATTATCAAGAAAATTCCTTTGAACAATAATACAGTGCAACGAAGAATTGATGAAATGGCCCAGGATGTTGAAGACTCATTATGCGAGTATTTAAAAAAAAAAAAACCCAGCTCTCTATACAACTTGATGAGTCTACTTTATCAGGAAATGAAGCCTTACTTTTAGCATATATACGATACATAAAAGAAAAAATTTGCCAAGAATTATTATTTGCTAAAAATTTGCTAACTAACACTAAAGGAGAATGAATATTTCATGCATTGGAAGAATTTTTAAAAGAAAAAGAAATCCCTCTGAATAATATCTTGTCAGTTGCAACCAATGGTAAGGCACTATCATGGTTTTATTGCATATTTCAAAGAGGTGGTGCCAAATGTATTCACTGTACACTGTGTGATTCATCGTCAAAATTTAGTTACCAAATACCTGAGTGATCCCCTACATTACATTATGTAATTCCAGCAGTCCACAAAATCAAGTCATTCGTTGAATGACAGATTGTTTAGACAACTTTGTATTGATAATGATGAAGAATTCAATCACTTGCTGCTCCATACAAATGTTCGTTGGCTATCAATGGGTGCCTGTTTGAATCGATTTTATAAACTCTGACTCAGTGCTACAGTTTTCAGAAAACAGCGATGATTCTTTACAAGCTAACTCAATGAATTTCAAAAGTGACATAGGTTTATTTGACCAACTTGTTTGGCAAATTTAATGAAACAAATCTACAGCTCCAAGGAGATGAGCTGAATTTAATAAAAACAAAAGCTGTTATTTTTGCATTTGTGTCAAAACTTGTCCTGTACAAATGACACTTAGGATGAGGAGAATTCAGCGAGTTTCTAAATCTATCTACAGTGGAAAAATGTGATGAAGACGTGTTCAGCTATTGTCAATACTTGGAGGCTCTCCATTGTGATTTCAACACCGATTTAAAGATATTCTTGAAATGAAAATACCTGATTAGGTTTTGGACCCATTTTCAAGTATGAACAGAGCACAGAAGAATCTTTACAATTACAACTGATAGAAGTAACAAATGAGAAATTGAAATTAAAATTCAAAAATGGATACCAACGGTTCTGGTATCCATTTTTGAATTTTGTATAGGCATCTGGTTGCAAAAGCAGATGCCCATACTTTTTTCTGGATTATAGGCGGTAGTAAAAAAGTTTTTACTCTCATTTCCATCATCATCATATTTGTGGTCACAAATCATTTTAACTAAAAAAACAAACAAACTGCAAATAGCTGATCACAGTGATTTAAGAATGCTGCTGGCAAATATAGAGCCAAATATCAAAAAACTGGTAACAGCACACCAGGCTCATCCTTCTCATTAGGATATTTTAATATTACCGATCGTTATTTACTATTTTATGTGAGATTTTTACATATGTGTAAATTATGTTTGTTTTCTTAATTTTAATAGTGTTATTAAAAGTTCAGCTTTAACTTGTTCTATGTTTATGTGCAATTTGTTTCTTTTGTTGATTTCAAGTTTTAAAATTTCAGTTCCAAGGTGTTTTATTTCCAAACTTCAAAAATCTCTACTAGATGCATAATAGAATGCAAATTTGTTTCTGTATTTATCTGTTTGCTTGCTTAAAACCAGAGAACTGTTGATCTGATTTTCATGATTTTTTTTTTGTGTATATGGAAGAAGAAGATCAAGTAGAGATGGCCAGGTCTTAGAAATTTATTTTCAAAGGGAGGGGAGGGGGTTGAATAATTTTTTTTGGAAAAGGGGCAGTAGGCCAAATAAGTTTGGAAACCACTGATCTAAATACTTTTACAAACACTGATGCTACAGTAGGATTCAAACCCATATCCTGGTAATTTTTTATGACTTCCACTTACAAAAAAGTTGCAAAAACCTATAGTACATTAGTACTTTGGGTGTGCTAAGGATTGATTCAAATCCATACCACCTCATTCAACCAGTTCATACACTGGTTGAACGAGGTGGTATGGATTTTAAGTCCCGTCAACACTTTGCTTGTTAAGACCTGTCATCGGACTTCAATGCAGATCAGCTGTAACTTGCATTTTGTACGTTTCCTTGGAAAATAAAGCAACCATTATGACCTTTACTTACATTATGCAACAGTTATATTATCAAAATTTTTGATTATAAATTTTTTTTTCAGCACCTAATTGTTGTCCTTCATGCTTTCACCACTCCCTTACTTCAATTCAATGCACCCTTTTGCTCATGAGGCCACTACCATCCCCCCCCCCGATCATTCCAGTGCTGCCCCAAGGGGATGGTACCACACACCTTGAGAACCACTTGTTTAAAACAATGTGTTTGATACTGCATGATTTTGTGGTGCTGCAAATGCCTTTATTGCAAAATGAAAATACAAACCAAGCTTACAAATAAGGTTTTTTTTTTTTTTTATATATACAACTCCTACTCAAAAAAATACTGTAAAACCTGCATCATATTAGTACTGTGGGTTGGCTATGAATTAGATAATCTACATGCAGGGATCTCAGATTATTCATGCCATGAAACTCTTAGAAAATCGAAGCTGAAATATATGAAATGAATGGCATTTGCAAATTTTTATTTTAATATCTTAAATAATAAAAATACCTTTCAAATGAAAAATTGGTGGTTTCCATATTGATTCGATTCTGTTTCAAATCCAATATCTCTGCATTTTTTGCATATAAATTCTTCGCTGAAAAAAAAAATATCCATATATCAAATAAAAAAACAACACCAAGAAAATACAAAGACATACTAGATAAAAACATTTAGCAACCAAATTCAATCAGTATTTTCAAAATTTAATAAAATAACTTAGATTGTGCATTACCAAGGATTTATAGAAATGACACATGCATCAAAATGCTTTGCTTCATAATTTCAGCAAATATGAAGAAAAGCAATGCTCATAAAATGCTACTGACTAAGTTAGATTAAATAATGACTATAATAAACATGTACAAAAATCAGTGGACATTTAAAAATCACAAAAATAAACCTGCTGAAAATGTAAAATGCATTAAAGCTTTTGAATTAGTTTTTTCTTTGGAAAATTTAAATAATGGAAATACAATAGAATTAAAGAACATCTGTGGTAACAACCATAGACTGATAACAACCATGCCCTTTGGTTGCAGAGACCCAGGTCTGAATCCTATCTGAGATGCAAAGAACTTAATAAAGGGCTTTTCTACTTATAGCGACAGTCTCACACATAGATAACAGGGTCCCTCCCCCCCCACTGGAAATAATGAGTTTTTCCATCCTGCAAGACAAAGCAAGTAACTGGATAATGCCAGACAACAGACAATTAGTTTGTCTGCTCTAACTAGCAAACAGGCAAATGCATCTTGTAACTACCCTTCCATAACATTAGATTTCTATACAATGAAGTTACAGGTAATAAGAATAACAATAAGAGGAACAATAGAATAAGCAATTTCTTATGATGAACAGACAGAGTTAAATAATGATTTATCCAATTTGAATTTTGTTGTTGTTGTTTCAAACCAATTTTAACATATGGATCTGAGAAATAGGGTGTTTATGGGTCAAAGCAGGATAACTAGGAGTAGAGACCTCCACATAGCCTTTTAAAGAATATGGAGAACTGATCAGGGCTTCTGACCTTATGTATCTGCCTAGATACCGAATGGATTAAGGGCAATTTGGGATTTAGCCAACCAAACTGTATTGCTATTGGCTTAAACTATACAAAAGGATAAAACGTGACAGAAATTCATGCCAAGTGGGATGGCACACAATTAAACAAGTCCTCGTTGTTTTCATCATGAAACCAGGACAAACAGCAAAAATTCAAATGCTAGAACATATTCCAACTCAACGTCAGCAGAGGGAAGAATGGCACCATCAATATAAGAAATATCGATGGAAAAGAAATGGAACTAGAGAAATAGATAAGTACCAGATTGACATAATAGGTGTTACCGAAACAAAGAAGACAAAAACAGGTGAGATCTTTTTAAGTAACAAATAAAGATTATGTATTCAGGCAATAACAATCATGGTATTCAATACTAAATATAGCCACTCCTTTTTCCTGAATGGCAGGCAATATCAAGTAGAGTGAAGCAATACAAAAGACAGCATTCAAACCAATTTTAATGTATGGTCTGAGAGCTGGGTTAGAAATATGAAGCAGTATCGTATAAAAAATGAGGATATTAGGAAATAACATTGTTAGCATTCAGGAATGTGTTGAAAGAGCTAATCTCAGGTGGTATGGTCACTTAAACAGAATGGGAGAAGAAAAGCAACCAAAAAAGTGTTTTTTGCAAGACGAAGGATAAAGACTCAGAGGAAAACCAAGTTCTTGACAGATTGAAAATACAGTAAAAATTCCCTTAGAACAGAGAAATATCAGATCTGACAATATTGGAGTCATGACAGATATTCATTTGGTGAAAAATTATTGATAATTACATAACTTTTTTCACGTAGTATTGTCATATCCTGTACATTCCCTGAGGCTACATGTCAGGAATTTGATGATGAATCTGAGAGCTGCCTTAGAAAGAGATAAAACAGTTGGTTAAAAATTGGAGACAACTCATAATGAGCACTTTTAGAAACATTAGAGTAGTGAAGAGACTTCAACAATAAAACCATATTTGACATTGTTCAAAAATGTGCAAGCAGAGCTGTTCTAAAGTAGTATGACTACATAAGCAGAATGGGAGATGAAAGATTAGTAAACCTGGCCATTTCATGATAAGAGTATCTTTGGCATAAGAGCTGATGATATTAAAGACAAGTTTAACCTGGCCATTTCATGATAAGAGTATCTTTGGCATAAGAGCTGACGATATTAAAGACAAGTTTAGTAAACTGATGTAATGCCTGCTGCTTTATAAAATGAAACGTTATATCTAGTGCCCTCAATTTTTAACTATAAAATTTTTGAATCGTTCCTATAACAACAAATATTGTATTTACACTCTTTACTGAAGATTTTTAATAATGGCTGGTCTAATCAACACACACATGGCAATGGATTGTCAGTGTTTAGTCATATCATGAGAAGAAAAGCCTTTGGGAATTCATCATCATTCTATTTAATATGTATGGTACAGAAACTATTGATACTGACAATGTCAGAAGATGATCAAAATAAAAATGGCAGAATATACTAAAAAAAAAAAAAAAAGCCTGGATCAGGTAGACCATTGTACAACATAAGAAAATCAGAGCAATATGAATGATCAAAATAGTCAAGACTGTTGTCCAACTGCCAAAGAACTTTAAGGTTTGGAAGGTTTAAGTATAGTGTGCAAACAATAACAGAAAGTTAGTATACTGAGGAATCTGTTGCAGATGGAATCATAGTTACAAAACAAGAAAACATTTTATCCTTTATAAGCCTGCTGCTAAACAACTGTATTTTTTCAAAAGGTGTTATATAACAAGTGATGAGAACTAGGGCCCATCTCTTGAGTCATCAAATAAGTGCTAATTTCAAGGTTTGCTCTTTTTCAGCATAGCATGCTCTTTTGGACAATTGCTGCCAGTGGACAATTTACAGCAGATGCACATTATAACAAACAAGCAGAGAAACAGTTTGTTATAGCACAAGGTTCACTATGGTGAATTCTGGGAGGAGTGAAGACTGATCTCCCACTCCAAAGAGAATAAAGAAAATGATAGGAAATCTATAATGACAGAACACAAAACAGCATAAAAAAGTACAAATGCAAATAATAATGGGGAAACAAAAGAGAGAACAAAAGCATGAAAGTATAAAAATGGATATGCAGAATCAGTTTACATTCTTTTCATATTAAACTAATGTGCAGTTTGTACCGTTAAAATGAAACAACCTGAAAACTTAAGGTTCAGCAGCAAGTCAGCTTATAGGAAGTTTTTCCACTTGGTTATGCTATAAATTAAAGATACCAAGAAATTATATACTTGATTTAATCCTTTATCCAAGTGTAAGCAAACAAAGTTTGCAGCTGACAGGGCAACTCGTATACAGAAGCTAATGACCTCACATCACTTGCAAAGCACGTATCCTTATGGGTATACATGTATAACACTTGGATAAAGGATTAAGCCAAGTATATAATTTCTTGGTATCTTTAATTTACAGTGTACCCAAGTGGAAAAACTTCAACAACTATCTCTAATCCACCTTTTGACAACCCATATATGAAAATATGATTTTTGCATTACTTCAACCTTAGTATCACCTCTGAGATCTGGCTCCCACCAATGAGACCTCAATAAAGGTAGAAACTGGTCTTGGTAGTGACCTTTCCTATAATGAATAGCATTATACATGTCCGAAAGGATATGTGCTTTGCATTATGATACTAAGGCAAGTGATGTGAAGTCATTAGCTTCTATATACGAGTTACCCTAGTCCTGAAAATATTTCAGGTGCAAACTTTGTTTGCTTACACTTGGATAAAGGATTTAACCAAGTATATAATTTCTTGGTATCTTTAATTTTAAGTCAGCTTATAATTGTTCACCTCCAATTACAAAGAGGACAGAAATGATGAACATTAGTCTATATAAACTTTGGGTGTAGGGAAGGGTTCTTTAGCACAGCAGGTATGAACAAGTTAGTCTCCTAACTGGATACATGCAATGAGAGAACAGCCACCATAATTGGTATAGTATGAAGTTTGTGTAGGTAACAGCTCATCTTGTGTTTGAAAGATTTTTATTTTCTTTATCCATAAGGCAAAAAACTATCTGTTTTAGATTTTGAGCTAAAGTTCTGATTTCAGTGGTAGAGTATGCACATATTTAGTTCGTTATAAAAATTTTGGATAAGTGGCATTAATTTATGTGAAAGTGGAATTTTGAAATTTAAACTAATTCTGAATTTTTATTTTTATAATTTCATTCTCATTTCTTTCTTATGTGTCCCATTAGTGATTGCATTTTTACTTTATTGTATTGCTATTTTGTGTTTGCCAATCCTTAATGTTTTATCATCAATGTATGATTTTCTGCCATTACCATTTTGTCCCGTTTCTTGAAATTTCCTTTGTTTATGGCTCCTGCCACACAAACACTGCTATCTCATTAATGTATAATTCCCACCATTTCCTTTGTCTAGTGATTGATTGCAACCATCATTTGCTAAGAAACTCTTAACATCATGGTCTTAAGCTTTTACTGTTTATAATAGTGGGCTTAAAATAACAATGGTTCTATGGAAACTTTGGATAAAATACTGTATAAAAAAAAAATTACAATAAAACTCTGTGTGTGTGTAAAAACAAAAACAAAACTTACTATACTCGTCTTCATCATCATCTTCTACATCACTGCTTTCACTCTGTAATGCCCTATAGAAAATTTAAACTGGCATTAGAAAAATTAGATTCTGTAAACAAAAACAGTACTACCGAAAGTTCAGTAAAAAAATTTTGTAATCTGGTGTGCAAGTAAAAGATTCTTTTTAACTAATACATTAGCTGATAGTTAGATAGCCAAGAGAACTACAAACCAAAAGGTACTAAATATTCATGCCAAAATGAATTTTAGCCTATAGTCTGTACTTTTATAAACATAATATCTAAGAAGTGCAGTTATCTTTTTTCCAACTCTGTGGAAAACTTGATTTTTGGATGTTGCTAAGTTAGAAATATGGTGGATTCTGTAGTATCATGAAGCAATTTTGGATTTTAAAACTATTTCTAGAGCTGTTCTTTAACACAGCTTTTGTCACTGACTACAATGATGACCCAACTGTTCACTCTTATTTTCACTACTTTTTTTTTTTGACTTCTGTCCTTGATATCAAAGGTCATAATTCTATAATTTTCTTAACTATAGAAAGAGAAATTCATTCCCTGGCATGGGACTCCAAGTTAAGTTTCATTTTTAGATAGCTTTTTTTTTTAATTTTTTTATTTACTTTTTACATTATCTGGAAACACTGGTCTGGAGACCAAACATGGAACTTTCTTCGTGCCACTCCGGAACTCCGATAAGTAGGATGGAGTCCCATGCCATGGAAAGAAATTCTCTCACCGAATGAGATTTACAAACATCGATGGCCATAGCAGGATTCAAACCTGCAATCTGTTGGTTAGAAAGCAAGTACACTAAACACTTTGCCAGTCAGGATGATAAATATATTTTATCTTAATTCACAGAAGTGGAAGATCTTCCCCTTCTGTGAATTGGCTCTCTATAGAGAGCCAATTCACAGAAGATTTGACAGGCAGTTAATCCTATTTGCATGTTTATTTACATGCATGTATTCTCTGGCCAGTTTATCTATTCTGAGAGAAAAACGAAAGTTTGTGGGAGAACCTTTCCACCACCATATGAGACCACAAAACTCGCTTTCAATATAGAAGAGCTTATGAAGGTTCTTTGAGTCATGCAAAAGATTCCAGCCTAGGTCTTTCCAATCAAAAAGGTCCCATCATTGTGAACTGAGCTACAGGAACTTATTGCTTTCCCACTAATTTGTTTCTGAGGATAAAAAAATATATTTATGATGTAACAGCCTTACTGACATCAGGAGAGAATTTCGTGATTTGTTCACTTCAAAGAAACTGAAGAAGCATTATACTTAAGATATCCAAAGCCACTACTGTTATGTTTCTTAAATATAACAGTAGCTGCTGTAGATATCTTATTTATAAGGCCTGTAATTTTAAAAACAATAATGTCCCTCATACATGAGTGCTTAGAATTGCATCCAAAACAACTAAGATTATGAGGCTAGTATTTTGGCTGTGTTTTCTGGTCATCTGTTCATTTTGGAAGAATAAACACCCATCGAGTTTGTGTTTTTTCTTTTACTCCTAACTTTATCACTGCTGTATGAGATCAATTAACTTACTTCAGAAAGCATGATGAATTACTATAACTGAAAATCCCTTATAATATTGGGTGACGAGAATGCAGCAAATGTTAGTAGGGTGGACAGTACTGACAGAAGGATTGAAAATGATGCTATTAATGCCAAATGTGTAGTCATGAAAACAGAAGAGAATGAAATGGACATTAATAAAGAAATAGCGAGCTTAAATGTTATTCTACACAAGACAATGCACGAAATTGAGAAATTGCAAAAGCAGAGAAATTAGCAGGGCTGAAAAGAGAAGGAAGTAGGTGGTCCAAAGTAACAATAAAGACCGAGCTAACACACAAGAAAAACAAGTTAAAGAGAAAATTTATATACAGAGACTCAATCATCAGGGGAGTACTTAATGAAAGTGTGACAAAATTGTGTTTCCCTGTATAAATTAAATATGCCAAGAAATTATATTCTTGGTTTAATCCATTACCCAAGTGTAAGCAAACAAAGTTTGCGCATTAAGTATCCAGATGCAAAAAAGTTGAAGGATATTATCGTTTTGGTTAGCACAAACGTTTCGCTATGATACAGACAAACTGAGGAGGAAAGCACTGATAGCTAATGAGTCTATATGTACAAGTGCAGAAGGAATGATATAGGATTTGTTACTCTGTGGTCTGTGTTTGACAGAAAGAAGGATTTGTAAAATGCTGATGGACTGCATCTAAATGGTTTTGGTGTTAGGTATCTGGCGAGAGCTTTGTTCCCCGAGCATGCTGAAATGCAAATTAAGGAAAATTTAAGCAATTAGGATGAAGTGAGTTTGTGTGAATGTAAGCAAGTATGAGAATGACCAAGTGCAGAATCTAGTTTCTCAAGAAAAATATTGAATAGAGTAGTCAATTCAGGAAGTAAAGGTGGGGGGGGGGGGCTAAAGGGATGCTGTGGTTTCTATATACTGTCGGAAGTATCGGGAACAAGAGGGAGGAATTTCAGGCATTTGTTAGTGCCAACTTGTCCAAAGGTATTGGCATTAGTGAGACTTGGCTAACAACAGATATGTAGTTAGTGATAGAATATAAAGGGTTCAGCATTTTCAGGGAAGATAGGATGGGGGAAGGGATACTGCTGATGATAGCAGATGAACTGCAGCCAAAAAGAATAGGAGATAGGAAGGAGGGTGGCTGTTCATCTGAACCAGTCTGGTGTAAGATGAAGGCCAGCAAGACAATTATACAGTTGGTTGCTGCTATAGACCAGCAGATGATCTAGAAGACATGCATTGTCAAATTAATAGGAGTACAGGTCAAGTGATTATTATGGGGACTTCAACTATGGAGATAGAAACTGGAAGGAAGAAAGATCACATGGCAGGTAGGAAATAGAATTTATATACCTACTAAGAGATAATTACTTAAGGCAGCATGTCATGGAGGGGAATAGGGATGGGAAAGTATTAGACCTAGTAACAGAATTAGAAGAGCTATCCATAACGAAGGTAACCACATTGCCTCCGATTGGTGAAAGTGACCATGCGGTCTTGGAAGATTGTAAACAGGAGGAATATTCTGTCAAGAAGTGGGTATTTGTGGAACTACAAGGCAGGTGATTATTACATGCTTAGGAAGATGCTTAAATCTGTACATGGCATAAAACACTGCAGGGTAAGGATGTTAGTAGTGCATGGGATATAGTTAAGAGTCATCTAGAGGAAGGAGTATTAGATTGCACACCTTGTATAAGGAGGGTTAATCAGGTAGGAGTTAGATGCATAAGTAATATCATTAAGTACAAGCTGCCGAAGACTGATGCAGGAGGTAAATAAAGAGAAAGGTGACCAAACTCATGAACAGTACAAAGCTCACACAAGAAAGGTGACCAGCATGACAAGGAAGGCAAAATCAGATTATGAGAACAATCTAGTCAAGCAAGCCAAAGAAAATCCCAAAGAGTTCTGGGATTTTCGTTATGTGGCAAATAAACTAATGGGTGTTTTGAGTGTAGAGTTCTTTTAAGTTCTTCAGTCCAATTAGGCATCTTTTTAATTAGTTCCAAGAATTTATGGTGTACCAAAATACATAAAGTAGGTATTCCCTTAAGACCGATAATGGATGGAAGAGACTCTCCCACCTCTAATTTAGCAAAATATCTCACTAACATGATTTTACTTCACACAGGAAAAATATCTCCTTTCATCAAGAACAGTGCATATTTTATTGAGAAGATAAAAGATATTTACATTGGACCTTCACATATCTTAGCAAGTTTGGACGTTATCAGCCTATTTACAAATGTTCCAAGAAACGAAACTGTGAATCTCCTTGAAGACCTCTTTCCTCTGGACATCATAGATCTTTATTATAAACATTGTATAAATAATACTTTTTCATGTATCAACACAAATTTTGGGAACAAAAAGAAGGATTGGCTATGGGCTCTTCCCTCTCTCCGGCTTTAGCTAACATATTTATTGAAAATTTTGAAAATAATGCTTTAATCAATTATCATAAAACACCAAAAATTTGGCTACGCTATGTAGACGATATTTTCGTCATTTGGCTAGTAACAACAGATGAACTCATTGCTTTCAAAGATTACCTGAATAATTTACATAAGAATATAAAATTTACTTTAGAACAAGAAGAACTTAGAAAACTTCCTTTTCTTAACATCCTATTAGAAGTCAATGAAAAAAGATAATAAACTTTCTTTCTCAATATATAGAAAACCCACCAACACAGGAAGATTTCGTAATGCGGCCTCACACCACCACCCTTCGCAAAAAATAGGTCTAATAAAAACCCTGAGGGACAGAGCTTATAATATTTCCAGCACAGAAAAACGAAGAAATGAAGAATTGGAAAATTTAACACAGATCCTCAAAACAAATTATTATGAACCCAAGACTATCAAAAAAATCCTCCACATACCTCCTACAAGCATCTCACAGAAACAAGATTTCAAAAACGCCATCACACTTCCATATATCAAGAATGTTACAGACAGGATGGCTAAATTACTAAACAAACATAACATCAAAGTAGCCTTCCTGCTGCTGGAACAAATTTCAAGATTTCTATATCCCCCGAAACCTCCACATCATCCTTTAAAAAAACCAGGTGTTTATAAAATGTATTGTTCTTGCAGCATCTGCTACGTAGGACAGACAGGAAGATCTGGGGATATATGCATGAATGAACACCAAAAGGATGTACAAAACAGAAGAGAATACAAATCAGGTCTAGCTTTCCATACCACTTCCACCGGCCACAATGTACTCTGGCAGAAAAACAAACATGTCTTATATGGAAAAAAAACTGTTACATAAGGAAATTTAAAGAAGCTGCAAACACGCTTAGAATTCCAACACAATGCAATAAAAACCAAGGCTTAAATCTACACCAAGTTTGGTCAGTTTTGATAAAAAATATACCTCAGACATTATGATCGTGAACAACAGAACGTGGCATTATCCAGCATTGTTTAAACTTAGCACTGCTTTGAATCTGCATTCTGATTTTTTAATTTTTATGAACAGTCAGATGGCTACAACTGTATAGTATGAACTATTAATTTCTCTTTTTTGTTGTTTTAACTTTCAGTTACCTTTTACCCCTGAAGATGCAAGTCAAACGAGTCACAAAACTTATCGGGTTTTATTTCTTTATTGTGCTTTTAGCTTAATAAAAAAATGTGGTCCAATTACTGGAATATGCCTTATGAACTTCTAAACCACAGAAACCTCCACTTACAACTAAATGCTCACGGTGAGTGCTTTTGGTAAGTTACGCAACTAGAGAAATTATGTACCTGAATTTCATCAACCATCTTATATTCTTAATCCGATGCAGAGATAACGAAATCATACCTAAGTTCATCCAAATCAAGCATGCATTCCATACAAATAAGGCTAACAGAATTTACCGAAGAATGGAACTAGCGATTCTGAGAGAAAGGATTTCAGCCACTAGATCAGAATTAGCACAAATCAGCCAAGATACATTTTCTCTACATAATGAGTTAGCCTCATCTCTTCCATCCGACCTGTGGAACAACATAGACACCATCACATATAATAAAGCTGCAGCAATTGCTGATTGGAAGAAGCATACTTTAATCAAAAATTTTAACTTACTTCATGAAAAACAAAGAAAACGCCTAGATTATTACAAAGTAGTTATTAACCTTTCTTCAAGAGTCCTATCAGGAACCGAAAAAATTCTACTCATGAAAGGTTTCAACTTTGCCTTAACGCCACATTTCCTACCAAAAATTGACATAATCGCTCAAATAGAAAAAAGGAATAAGAAATTTCCCTGGTGATACATCAGATCTCATCTGCATACAGAGCACAGCATTACTACTGCAAAGCAAATTACCTCAAAGGAATCTTCCTTACATGGAATACACATCCCTCAATGAACTAAAATCAAAAATATCGTTATAATCAAAGCAGATAAAGGGAATGCAATAATTTGCCAAATATTTTGGTCTGAATATTACAGACCATCTTCAGTGGCTACACAGGAATAATTTAAAAAAACAAGGTGGAATACAAACAGCTGATCATTCACACATAGAACAAGCAGCGTGATGTCATATCGCTAAGTATTAGAAGAGTAAACATTTTTAAAATCATAATTAAAGATATTAATTCAGAAATTTACAAGAAAAAAAAAATTAATGTGTTATCCTGATTAAACTTTCCTAAATTTTTGATATAGATATACAGTCATTACGATTCAAGTTAGGCCTCCACACTTTCTTTAAATAAACGTTCAAATTTGTAGCGATATCTGTGTAGGAGGAGAGTCTTGGACCAAAGGATGTTGTGACACTGTACTCTAGGAAATAGATGGAGCTAGAGATTTAGGGATGGTGGAAGACAGAGTTAAAGTTTAGAGGGCATATTGATAAGGGAGCCCATAAGATTACTTGGCTAGTGAAGAACACATTAATATGTAGAGACATGTTGTTATTCATCTTTATAAGGCCTTTATATGTCCACTTCTGGATTAATGTGCTCAATTCTGGTCTCCTGTGTTTCTTAGGGATGAGGAAGTGGTGGAGAAAATTCAGAGGCGAGTGACCAAGATGGTGAATGGTCTGCAAAATGTTCCTAATGAAGAAAGATTGAGGGTGTGTGTGGATTGCAGAAGCTGGTTGATAGGAGAAAAAAAGGGGATATGATAGAAACATTTAAGTTGCTTAAAGGGTTTTATAAGATTGATGGAGGGGAAATGTTTAGGCACTTGGCTGGAGGGGCCAGAACAAAGGGTCATCCCTGGAAGTTGAATAAAGGTGTGGTAAGTAGGGGTGTAAGGATGAGATTTGTTGCTTGGAGAATTGTGAATGAGTGGAGTGGGTTGTGAGTGCTTTATCTGCTAATGGATTCAAGGAGAGGTATGATATATTGTGTGGATAGTTGGGTCTCCCATGATGAGTCTTTGGACTCCATGTAGATGCCCACACAATAATAATAAGGATTCATGTATTCCAAATATAATTCAGACCTAAATGACCATGTGCAGTTGCTTTTGGTGACCATAAAATAGAGGCAATCTCTCACCCACTCCCAAACAGATTTTGTTTAGAATTCACTTATAACTTATGTCCATGCCTCTGAAATTACCAGAAATTGTTCCAATGTTTTGGCAACAATCAGCCAGGCTTTGGGAGTTGAAAATGTTTATCCACAAATTTGCATAACATCTGTCTGTTGGTGAACGTTATATACACACACCACGCGGGGGGAAGCAGTCGGTGGGCACCAGGTGCAGTCCCCCCCCTAGTTCCGGGCTGGGGAGACAAAAAACGTTTCAAATTTAGGCTTTTATATATATATATATATATATATATATATATATATATATATATATATATGTAGAAAGTATTTTTACCTTGGGTAAAATTATGTTAAAGATACCAAGTAATTTTAAACTTGGTTTTACTCCATTTCCCAAGTAAGCAAACAGACAAAAAGTCAAGTTTGCGCCTGCAATTGATGCAAGTCTAACTGATCCTACAGGTAGTGCAAGACCAGGGCAACTCGTGGTAAAGGTAGGGCAAGCTCCGATCACTAATCTTAATATTTACCCTTAATGCCAAAACACATCTCCAAGAAGGGGATGTATGATGTTTTGTATTAAAGGCAAGGGGCCACTACCCAGACCGGTTTCGACCTTTATTGAGGCCCCTTCTTGGAGATGTGTTTTGGCATTAAGGGTAAATATTAAGATTAGTGATCGGAGCTTGCCCCACCTTTACCACGAGTTTCCCTGGTCTTGCACTACCTGTAGGATCAGTTAGACTTGCATCAATTGCAGGCGCAAACTTGACTTTTTGTCTGTTTGCTTACTTGGGAAATGGAGTAAAACCAAGTTTAAAATTACTTGGTATCTTTAACATAATAATTTTACCCAAGGTAAAAATACTTTCTACATTTATATCTCCTCCAGAGATTTTTGTTTAATAAGGTTAAAACACCTTATGGTAACTTGTTTTGGTAAAATACTTACAAGCTCTGTATTACTAAATCTTGGTATTCTAGCCTAGCTCCCACTGATGAAGCCTCAATAAAGGTCGAAACCGGTCTGGATAGTGGCCCCTTGCCTTTAATACAAAACATCATACATCCCCTTCTTGGAGATGTGTTTTGGCATTAAGGGTAAATATTAAGATTAGTGATCGGAGCTTGCCCCACCTTTACCACGAGTTGCCCTGGTCTTGCACTACCTGTAGGATCAGTTAGACTTGCATCAATTGCAGGCGCAAACTTGACTTTTTGTCTGTTTGCTTACTTGGGAAATGGAGTAAAACCAAGTTTAAAATTACTTGGTATCTTTAACATCTATATATATATATATATATATATATATATATATGAGTACATAAATCTGATAAGTAAGCAGGAGGTTATGGCAGAAAACATTTAAAATGTTATTTTTTATTATTATTTCTTAGATAAGTTGATAAGATTAAAATTTCAGAATCAAATATAAAATATAAAATAAAAAATATAAAATTTCAGAATCCAAAACTTAAAAATTAAATTACTCCTGGAGTTTTGTTCTAAACAAAATCATAATAAAAAATGTTAAGCTTAAGACTCAGTTTATAAAACAATATCACATGTGCTTTCTTTCATGGTTAGTGGTGATCAGCATTCATTTTTAAAATTATGGAAAAAAACTACTGTATATAGTAAAACTGTGTAGGAGGTCTTCATCTGTAGTATATGCATATATACAAAGAAACAAGCTATTTCACAATCTGCATGCTAAACTGCATACTCAAGTCATACTAATTTGGTCAACTGTTAATGAAGTTTTACTGGAACACAGTAGTTGGTTTCATAATTTTAAAAATCACAAATGGTCAGAAACTGCTTAACAAGGAACAAGTTAAAAATAACATTAAAAAAAATTGCAAGATTTAAAATTAAAAGCTTACTTTTCAGGATCCATTTCATAGACAATAATGCTAGAATAAAGAAAAACACTTCTAAGTTACCAGCACCATTATTATTATATTATATTATCATCATCATCAGAGACCTCCAGGGAGTCAAGGACTCATCAAGGGAGGCATTATTATATATTCTTAGTGTTTAAACATTTTATGACAGACATTCTTAGAAAATTGTTATATACTAACAAAATCAATCATTCAATAAGACTGAGTTGTTGAATCTCTTAAAAAACAATGCTGGCCTATTTAATATTAACATTTCTCTATATGTACAATGTGTCTTTAAACCCTTCTATAATACTTTTTTTTTTTTTGGATAATGGGGAGAAAAAAAAATTCTTTAAATGTTCTGATAGAGGTAGATTCAAACTTTTGTCTCATTTGGTGATCTAATAAAGCATACCCTGAAAATCTGAACTTAATTAGTAAATTGACAAAGTACAGCATGGCATATAGCGCTGTAGGGGTTACAGATTAATGCTCTCTTTGATACACAACTTGGATATATACCAAATATATTGACAAATGGTGTAAACTGTTTTCACTTTATTAATCACCATTAATACTATTCATACTTCTTTTTGCATGGTTTGATATAAAAATTTTACTGAAAGTGGTATAAAGTTTAAATTTAAGAAAAAATAGAAAAATGATTGACATTTTCTATTTTACATCATAACGAATGACATCATGAAGAATAGTAATATTCGATTAACACACATAGTAACAGAATTTTTCTTAGTTTTATAAATGCTGTCATATTAATGTCAACCTACTGAGGTTTCTCTTCAAAAAGTGGGATACAACCAGGGATGTGCTGGTAAATTTTTGACAACTTGCTATAAAAAAAATAAAATTAATTAAATAAAATTTTTAAAAGATGCAGAGTTAGCCCTTTGCAAGAATTACAACCACCCAAATGTATAAATAAATTCTATTATCAGAAAACACACACTTCATTTTGCCTAGGCCATTTCTTATGGTCACAATTTTAAAAATTGTGTCATCATCATCATCGCTTGTCAAGGATTTAGGCCTACCTATAGTGGCCTGTTCCGGCCTTGGAGGTCATCGTTGAATCTCTTAAAATGTCATCCTGGTTTTCTTTTTCCTAATGGTCTGTAATTTAAGGCTTGTTTTGGTAATCTTTCTGTTTTCATTCTTTGGACATGTTCCATCCATTTATGTTTATATTTTTTAATTTCTTCTATTACTGATTCCTGGTTTAATTCTTTCATAATTTCTTCATTCCTTTTGTAATTGAATAGAGTATACTTTGCAATTTTTCTCATAAACTGCATTTCAGCTGTTATTAATCTTTGTTTGCCTTTTTGTTTTATTGTCCAGATTTCATTTTCATACAAGAGGACTGCTAAGCTAATGTACTGTATACTTTTAGTCTGGTCTGTTTTTGAACTAGGTTAGGTTTAAATATACAAGTAACCCTCGTATAACACAGATGTTAGGTTCCACAGAAATGCCACGTTATATAAATCACGTTATGCAAGACTCAGATCACATAGAAAAAGTAGAGTTATGTTCCAAAATCTTTTTTTTTAATTATATAAACAATGACATATTCAACATAAAATATTTTTATTTAATTCAGGTAATTCATGTAACTTAGAAAAACAAACTATGAAACAAAATACATAGTATAAACTTATAAAAATACAAATTGTATGTAAACTTTATTGCATATAATGCATAAATGTTTTAGTCAAAATAAAATAAAGTTCATAATTTAATTGTCATCACTGTCTTCAAAACTAACATTTTGTAGATGTTCTTTATTTATAAGTGGCCGGACGTCGTCATCACTTGAAATCTCTTGGATATTATTCGTATAATCACTGCATACTTTAGCTGGTTTAGTTATCAAGAAGTCAGTAATAAGACCTTGCCTACCACTATGCTGCAATTTTTTTTAGTAAGTTCAAAATATAGTGCTAAACAAATATCCAATTGTCTCGTGAATTTTCCCGAGCACTCCATTGAGGGATCATTATCCATAAAATAACTTCTTAACTTTCTTGCCAAGTCCAATCCTTCTACTAATTGTACCAGTTCCTTCTAATTTAAATCTATTTCCCCATCAATTAATTCACTAATTTCATTTTCAACCATGTCCAAAAGCCCTTTAAGTGGCCATTACTATAAAAATAAAATTTTTTACATAAAAAGCATTACATATTGTATGTAACTCACCAGAAAATAAAGTGCTCAGCTTGAGATTAACACATTTATGATTTTTAATGCGCTTTCTTGGCAGAAAACAAAGACAACTTTCAACAGTAAACACTTTATAAGGTAAACAATTGACGTACATGTGTGCTAAATGTTATTTTCCCTAATATAAATTTGCTACTTATAACTACATGGGCGATAAGGGCAGACACAAATTTAACGAAGATAAAATTTGATTTTTAAGTCGTGCAGTGAAAAATATATGAAAAGATAAAGGGTTACTACAATTTGCAGAAGTTTTTATCGAAACCACATTGTATAAGTACCACATTGAACAAGGATTACTACAATTTGTAAACCGTGTTATATCGAAACCACGTGGTACAAGTAGTGCATTATACAAGGGTTACCTGTAGTTTTGCAATTTTTACGTTTATATCTTTTTCATATGTAATCATACATCCTAGGTTCACTTGTCCTAAAATCTTATCTATTACTATTTTAGTTCTTACTGGATTTTGTCCCTTAAAGGCCATCGTTTTTGATTTTTCTGTTGATATTATCATTCCATGATCTTTAGCTATCTCATTTAAATTTAAAATATATTTCTGTAAGTTATTTTCAGAATTTTAATGAATATTTGGTCATCAGCAAATAAAAAGGTGTTTAAGTTTACAGTAGGAGAAAGTTTAATACCTTGATGGAAATTTTTTATTCCATTTTATTTTATTTCATTTAGATAAATATTAAAGAGTTGCTAAAAGGGGGCATTCCTGTCAGACTCCTTGGTGCTCTTTCTTTCGTAGATGATAGTTAATAATTTAATCTTATTTGTATTTGTATATACTTATGATAGCTTTTAGAATATTATTTGGTATTTGTCTTCCTTTTAATATGTTAAATAAAATGCTTCCTTTAACTCTGTCAAATGCTTTTTCAAAGTCAATAAATGTAATATGTATTTCTAAGTTGTATTCTCTTCTTTTCTCTATTATTCAGAATATTTTATTAGTTTGCTATTAAAAATTCTGCCATATATTTTGTAACAGGAATTTAGATTACTTATCTCTTATAATTTTTAAGGTCATCTCTACCACCTTTTTTTAAAGATAGGGATCACAATTACTTTTTTTTTCCCATTCTATTGGATTCTATTGGTGGGTTTCCTTGTTGAATAATTTTATTTAAAAATAATAGGAGTCTTTCTTTGAACCTTATTCCTGCATATTTATATAATTCTAAACCTAACTTATCTTTTCCATTTCTTGTTTCTTTCAGGCTGATATCTAATTCTTCTTCAGTTATTTCCTTTTCATTAAATGTTTGCGAGTTATCTTTTTTAAAATATTTATCTGTCCACAATTCTGTACAGAAATTCTAATTTCAATTCGGTGTTTCATTTTATATTTTATTTAGTATCTGTACTTAAATGTTTCAAAATCTTATATACATTGGGTCTTATTTTATATAAATCATGTAATAAATTAGAAACAAATTTGTTCCATGATTCTCTATGTCTCTTTTTCTAACTTCTCTTTTAGCTATGCTCTTCTTTTATATTCTATTTTATCTTCTAATCTTTTAATGCTTAACCATTTATGATATACTTCTTTTTTCATTTTGATTATTTCTTTGATTGTATTGTCCCATATCTTCAGGTTTTTTTTTTTATATCAATTCCTAAGCTTTCATTTGCTGCTGTATTTAGTATCATTTTTATATTAAGCCATTCTATTTCTTCATTTCATTTTATCATTGGTTAATTCTCTGTTCATAGTCATTGTATATTTGTGTCATTTAATAATCTAGTTTTATAAATGTTTTAAATTTTCTCTGTTTTTGTTATTTGTAGCCATTTAGGTAGTAACCTTAATTTTATTTTAATGATAAGTGGTTACTACATATTTTTAACTCATTTATGATGAGTGACCAAGATGATAGCAGGTCTGTGGAATGAACCCTATGAGAACAGGTTGAAGATTTCTGGGTTGCAAAAATTGGTTGATAGGCAGAAAAGGGGTGATATGATTGAGACATTCAAATTACTGAAGGGTTTCTATAAGATTAATTCAGAAGATATTTTTTAGAATAGGACTGGTGGTGGGAGGACTAGGGGCCATACATGGAAGCTGGGCAAGAATGTGGTTAACAAGGGTGTTAGAGCTAGGTTTTTTACTTGGAGAGTGGTGAATGAGTGGAATAAGCTGCTAGAGTCTGTTGTGGGTGCTATGACCATGAATGAGTTCAAGGCGATGTATGATAGAGACTGTGTGAATGTCGAATAGTTGTTCTTGACATGATGTTAGGGCCTCCCTCGATGAGTCTGTCGACTCCTTGGAGTTGCCCGAAATAATAATATTTCATATCCTCTGTGAAAATCTAAAGATGTTCACAGAGGATATGAAATATGATGTCTTTTCACTTTGGTGTCTTTTCATTTAAGATAAATGAAATATTGATAATTTATGTTTATAGAAAGAATTCATTATTTTAAGGTTATTAAAAACTACAAAGTTATCAATTTTTTACCATTCCTGTTTAGAGTATGTTCTCCAGATATTCCTATATTATTATTAATTTTTGTGTTTCCAATTCTTGCATTTAAGTCTCCTGCTAATATTACATAATCATTTTTATTTATGTATTTTGTAACTGATTATAAAATTCAATATTATCTTCTCTTCCTTCTTTTAGGGCATATAAACCAATTATTGTTAAATAACCTATATCTATTTTTATTCATTCCATAATATATAACATTTTAACTGTTTTGAAAGGGAATTACGAATCCAAATCATATCACTTGCTTGTGCTCTTTGGGCTCTGTCCACCCCACTATATATTACATTAAAAATTTCAGTTCTCATGGTTCCTTTTAATTTCTTTTTTGTTTCAAGTGATTACTGCTATTTGAAAATTTCTTTCATTTAATATTTAGTCTAATTCTATTCCTCTTACATTCCAGTTTGCTATATGTATTATATTTTGTCGTTTCCATTTTCGTTTTACCTTTTTCATTCCAGGGTCATTTCCCACAGTTTAATTTCTATTACCTTTCTCTGTTGGCTTAAAAAGAAGATTAATGTTCTCTATGTCAGGTGATTAGCCTGGCGATGGATAGTCTAGTGGTAGGGCTACAACCTTAAGGCTTTTGAACTAGCCATCTTCCAAATTTAAACCCATAGGAAGAATAGAGTATACTAAAGGAGAAAGAGTAGATTACAGAGTAGACATAGCTATAGGCCAGAAATGGAAAGACCCCTTAGCCCCAGAGTACTCTAATAGCATAAGGGTCATAAAATAAGAAGAGTTGGCTGATAAGGCATAAGAAAGATTCAAGTGAGTGGATATTCCTCAAAGTAGAGGAAGAAGATGATGATAGATCCAACTAGGGGACCATTGGAGTACCACTTCCTTTACAATCAAGATGATTGCCCCTTATGGCCCTGTTGGTCAATAAGTCATTCAATATATTTGGACCATCCCACCAAATTTGGTGGGCTCCCCTATCCACCACCCAGGGGGATGCACTCTAGAGGTTACAGGGTTCCCTAAAAATTCTGTATTTTTGCTTTTCTAGATATTTGTTGAAAAATAATACTCTAAAATTGCTAACATGGGGATGGGCGATGCCAAAATAAGCACATCTGGGCTGAATTTTCCATGTCACATATACAAGCCCAAATGATGATAGCTATCAGTTTATAGCCCTAATCAGTTTAACAACTGGATTGCAAAATTCTTAAAAATTCAATAATCACTTGGGTAAGTCAGCTAGACCACACCATTGAATATAACATAGTATAATAAAAATTTTAAACCCTTCACGTGAGTGTATAAAATTGAACATGTCACATTAACTTAAGATCATAAATTGCAATGTGATTTCATAACTGATGTAAGAAAAATTACTGCTGAAAAATTAGGCTGAAGAAATTTCATGTCACATCTCTAAATGAAATCAAGATATTCAAATTTATTTTGGAACTTGCCATTTTTTTTATAAAGCATTTACTAGTTCAAAGATCATTCAGAAAACTTAATTTACAAAAATACTTTCACTTTTGGCTAGATTTTACCAAAGCTTAACTGACACAATCATTATGACTATAAAAATTATTCTGCATTATACATAGGTTATATAAGATGAGATTTGTAAAAGCAGACTTTGCAAAGTCATCAACATTACAATTGCTGACATGCATGGCTATAAAGCTTCTGACTCAAATTTTGCATATATCCTTCCTTGAAATAAGATTAATGTATACATTCAAAATTTCATTAAAAAGATCCTACAGATGCAAGGTGAAAATCCATAAGAACTGCACTTCACAAGTCCCACTTTCCCAACAACGAAATTATCCTCCTAGTAGATTTTAATGTCCACAACACCAGGTGGCTTTCCTTGAAATAAGATTAATGTATACATTCAAAATTTCATAAGAATTGCACTTCAAGTCCCACTTTCCCAACAGTGAAATTATCCTCCTAGTAGATTTTAATGTCCACAACACCAGCTGGCTTTCCTCCTTCAGTTGTACAGATCTTGCAGCCAGAGATGCTGAAACATTTGTCATCACTAACAACCTTACACAACTTGTTCAGATGCCAACCAGAATACCAGATAATCCAAACTACTCCCCAAACACCCTAGATCTCTTCCTTACCAATGACCCTTCCAAATACACAGTAAAAGTAGTGAGCCCCTAGGTAATTCTGACCACAATCTAGTCCTCATCTCCTCCCCATGCACATTTGGCATTATAACTACTCTTGTATGGGAGTGGCTGTGTAAGCGTTGTTGCATGGGGAGGAGGAGATCCAATGCATGCATAACTGACAATGGTAAATTGCCCCCCCCCAACCATTCCAGATACACAACATACAATGCTCCTTATATCCTTTTGCCAGAAAGAGATAAAAAAATACTGTCCAATTAAACACAAACAAGTCTCCTAGCCCTGATGTGCAAGGAGTCGCCTGGTGTTGTACCACTTTACCCCAGTCCTGAAGATACTTTCAGGTGCAAACTTTGTTTGCACCCACTTGGATAAAGGATTAAACTAGATTTATTATAGTCTGACCAAGTGAAAAATAAACTTTCAACATCTTTCTCTAAATCCAGAGTAATTTAATAAAAAGGTGGCACACCTATAGGAGGAGATGACCTTGCTAATGCTTCTGCCTTGATATCTCCAATTTGGGCCTGGCTCCCACTGAAGAGACCTCGATAAAGGTCGAAACTAGTCTGGGTAGTGGCCCTTCCCTTAATGCATAACATTATACATATCCGCAAGGAGATGTGTTTTGCATTATGGGAGATACTGAGATAGGAGTGTTGGTAGTTTGCTCCACCTCTGCAAGGAGTCGCCCGGTGTTGTACCACTTCACCCCAGTCTTGAAGATACTTTCAGGCACAAACTTTGTTTGCACACACTTGGATAAAGGATTAAACTATTTTTTTGGTTTGCTATAAATCAGTATGGCAGGATATATTCGCTTAACGTATACAAAAGAACTTTTTAGAGTTATTTTTATCCCTCACCTGCGAATATGGCACTTATTTCCCATACATCACGTTTATTATATTTTTTTAGATATCATTTATGCATATTATATTTTATGAAATATCATTTATGCATTTATTGTTGTCATACTCTAACAAATTATGGAGAAGAAAGACATTGTAACCCGAGTGTGAGAATGTTGCTTGAACAGACCACAAACAATAGTCCTTATAAGGACTGGCTTAAAGGGGCGAAGCTAGAATGCTTTTCATCTTCCCCGTTATCTGTAGAGGACAGTGTAGGGATAAGGTGTTATTGAGCTATTAAAGCTCTGATCATGGCCGAGCCTTAGTTAGAACTTCATTCACTACAGCATTGTCATCCATTACCCTCCAAGGGTATTAATCACTGCATCTCACGGTCGATTCAATCATTTTTCTCACAAACAATACTTAAAAGAACTGGGAGATGGACTGAGTCCTTGACTCTTTATCCCGTCATCTGAATGAAGAAAATCTGTGTGGATGGGGTGTTATTGAGCTAAAAGCTCTAGTCATGGCTGGGTAACGGCAATAGCCGAGCCTCAGTTAAAACTTCATTGGCTAAACCACAATTATCCTGAAAGTTTGTGCACCAGAACTGACTCCTATCCTATGTCTCCTGTATATACTCTTACTCCGCTGGTATCTATCCCACAACCTGGAAACTGGCTTATATTCAATCCATTCTCAAGAAGGGCGACAAGTCACTGCCATCCAACTACTGCCCTATCTCGCTTACCATACTCCTGTCTAAAGTAATGAAAAAAATCATCTATTCCCAACTCCTGCACTACCTTGAAGGCACCCACCTAATAAACGACTGCCAGTGTGAATTCCATCGCTACTGATCAACAGGAGATCTGCTTACATATGTCACCTATCTCTGGTTCCACAAGGTTCTGTCCTCTCACCAACCTTCTTCCTGCTATATATACAGCGAGTCCTCAAGTTACTTCGGAGATCCGTTCCTATGGACTGACATGAGGCGATTTTCGATGCAGTCGGAATTACCATAGCCTAAGTTACTTTAACCTAAAACGCCCTAAAGTCATATGTACATATCAAGAAACAGAACTAGGCCATAGGAAAATAAAAGGGAGAACATAATTACTGTATAGTACAGAAAAATGACAAAAATAAAACTGTAATAAAAAAAAAAAAAAAAAATGAGAACAATCCCCAAAATGACAAATGAAACTGTACATTCTGTACAGGTGATTAAAAAAAAAAAAAATGAAAACAATTCTTTTCCTTTTATCCTGTGGTTGAAGAGACAGTTGAGGTACCAGCACCTGCTGCAGGCCTCTCTACCTTTGCGAAAAAATGTTCCAGGCTAGTCTGGAATGATACCATCCTCTTCTCCTCGTATATCCCACTGCAGGCAATCCATAACCCCCTCGGAAGACCTTTGTGTACCTAGCAGTGCTGGGATCTTCAACCTCAAACTTGGCCAGCTCATTCTCAATGAGGGCAAAACCTTCTGCCAAGCCCTTGGTGGTGAAGGCAGTTGACCCTTTCAAATGCCATTTAGTGCCCTTGGATTTTCAGCCTGATAGACCAACAAGGGCTTCAGTTTTAAGTCGCCAGCAGCATTAGTCAGTCTCTCACCAGCTTTATGACCTGATGCTGCCTTCTCCTAGTTGGCAATACAGGTACAATCAGGCATGTTTCCAAAGTAGGCCTGTCTCATCTACATTAAACACTTGTTGAGCACTGTAGCCCCTCCCTCTCTTATTATCTCAGCCAACCCCTCAGGAAACTCACTAGCTGCTTTATCATCACTACTAGCAGCTTCACCTTGCACCTTAAGGTTATATAAATTGCCCTGAGCCTTAAACCACATAAACCAACCTTTACTAGCATTAAACTCTTCACCTGCACTCGTTTTCCCCCTTTCACTTTTCAATGTCTCAAACAATTTTTTGCCTTTTCTTGAATTAACATGAGGCTAATTGGGATACAGCGTTGATGCTGGTCTTCCAGCCAAAGAACAAGAAGCCTTTCCATCTCAATCATGAGCCTACTACGTTCTTTCATAATCACAGTTGATTTCATGGGCACCAATCCTTTCACACGTATTCAAGGATGCGAACTTTATCCTTGATAATAGTCCCGACTGTGGTATGACTTAAGTTCAACACGTGGCCAATGTTCGTTGGCATTTCTCCCTTTTTTGCCCTTTTAATAATCTCTAATTTCACTTCTAATGTAATGGGCTTTCCTTTTCTTCGACACACTGCCATCGGAAGAGTCCGCCTTATGTTTGGGAGCCATATTGAAGGGTAAAAAGTCACAAAAAAACACAAACACAAAAGTGAGAGAGCAGATGTAAACAAAGCACGCGGCACCCAAGCGATGCCACCTCTCCCAAACAAATGGTGCGTAACGGCGTATTCTTCCACCGCGCTCACAAACAAGTTCGCCCACGACATTTGAATTTTACGTTGCGCTGCTTCAAATCGAAATTTATTTCATAAATTATTTATGGGATTACCACCGTAAAGTCGAAATGACGCATGTCGAGGACCCCCTGTGTGTGTGTGTGTGTGTGTGTGTGTGTGTGTGTGTGTGTGTGTAAACACACACATATATATATACACACACACATTGCACTCCTCCCTTTATTTGATAAACCTTACTTTACACAACTTATCTCAACCTACAGAACATCAACCACCACAGCCCTCAATTCTGATCTACAAGCCACCCTCACCAATTGTTCAGATAACCTCAACAATTTCAATGCTAGTAAAACCCAGTTCTATCTTATTTCTCATAAAAAAAAAAGAAAGAACAATTTTTTCCCAGTACTCTTTTTGATGATACCCAAATTTTCAGACAATTTCAGATTTCTCTTCCTGGCATAAACACATCACAACCATTGCATCCTCAGCTTAAAAAAAACTAGGTTTTCTCATTCACTCAAGATATTTCACCCCTGAACAGCTGTTAACATTATACAAATCACAAATCCACTCAGCTATTGAATACTGCTCTCATATATGGGGGGTGGGTGCCCCTAAAAGCTCCCTCAAAATGCTTGACTCAATACAGAGGAGAGCAATTAGATTTATTAATGATCCATCTCTTACCAACTCAATATCCCCCCTTTCGCACAGACGTTTTGGTTTCTGCAATATGTATATTCTACAAATATTTCCATGGGAAATGGTAATCTGAAATAACATTAATAATTTCCCCACTTAGTAGTAAGCTTGTTGGAACATGTGCAGCTGCTGCTCAACATCCCTTCACAGTGCACCTTGAAACAAACAGAACAAGTTTCTTTACTTCCTTCATCCCTGCCACTGCTGTACTGTGGAACAGTGTCTTCCCCTGTTGTGTTTCTGAAGGATATATAGTCTTTCAAATCAAATATAAACAAGTTCCTTCTTTCCCAACCCACTATGGTACTAATGTATTATAGGTTGATCAACCAATCTCTCATGTATGGGCTAGACATTAAAAAAAAGTATATCAGCAAGCACAGCATTGGTATCAACTCTGCAAAAACCACTTTTTTTTTTAATCATTATTGGATAATGAATCTATTAACTACCTTTATTTCATACCAAGTAGATAAGCCATGTTTACATTTAGGTTATTTTATCTCTGTGATGTTGAGAACTAAGATAATGGCTGCAGGTTTAAATAGGTGTCTCAAATATGTGTCCACTGTAATGCACTAACTGAAAATATGGACAGTAATGAGACCCGAGTGTTTGGTATAAGGAAGTCCTTTAAAATTGTTCTTATTTAGTTTATCTTTTTAATATATGATTCATTTGTATGCTGTAATGCTGACAATAGAAGTGGCTCACTTTTGCAGGCAATATTTCTTTGCTACAAAGTATAAATTTGTTCCACAGTAATACACAGCTGACAGCATACAGATTTTTATTGCTATGTGAAATTTTAGTATAACAACAAAACTTTTTCTTTGCAGTATTAAACTCAACCAGCTTACAACTACTGTCAAAATTCTATGAGTCAGCAACAATCACACTGATCAGCACTTTTCTCAATATGTGATAACATTCCCAAATGAAACAACTGATGACTTAATAAAAAGTCAAATGATTGATATTTTTAATCCATTTCTATTATTTTATTTTTCTTATGTCATATTAATACTTAGGCCCGTGTAGCTCAGTGGAAGTGGTGCCTGCATCTTCTGCACTTGGTCGCTTGAAGTTAGACTTAAATTCAAGTCTAATCGCTGACTGGAGGAACTTTTTCTAAGCCTTTCTTCAACCGGTTCCCGAGTTAGTTGATCTCTGGCATGGGCAAGCAGATTTTTCCTCCTGGGAACTCAGGTTTTTTTGTCCTGTAAACTCAAGAAAATCGACTGTAGTACCCACATTACCATTATTTCACACAGTAACTATCTTGTTAGGGTTAGGTACCAAGAGATGGCAGCACTGCTTACCAGCCTCTTCATCGGTGGCTGCTATAATTAGTGACAGACATGGGCCAGCTATCTCTGATTGGCTACCAGTGGAGATTGAACTGCCCACTCAGTCTCCAAAAGCTAAATAGGGTATAAAGGCCTTGCCTACTCCCTATCTTTGAGTGCAATCTCCTATCAGAGGTTGGCGACCACCTTGGCAAATTTTGAGCAGTCTCTCAGAGTTCATGCCAGTCTAATGTCTGCCAACCAAGATTTTCTTTGTCTTCCTTGTCCTCTTCTTCCATTTATCCTCCCTTTTATAATCAACTGAAATATCTTATTTTTCATTATGAAGTAGGTGACCAAGATATGCAGTTTTCCTTCTTTTTATGGTATCTAAAAGTTCACGTGATTTCCCCATTTGTTCCAGTACTTCCTGATTGGACATTTTTGCTGTCCATGGGATTTTTAACATTCTTCTGTATAACCACATCTCAAAGGCTTCAAGTCTTTTTATTGATATTGTCTTCAAGGTCCAAGTTTCTGCACCATACAGCAGTACAGACCATACATAGCATTTAACCATGCGTACTCTAAGCTCTAAATTTAAACTGCGGTTACACAGTGTTGATTTCATCGAGAGAAAATTTTGTCTTGCCTACTCCCTATAAGGGAATAAAAAGGTGTTAGCTGATTTTTTTATTTATTATTATAGATATGCAGTTTTCCTTCTTTTTATGGTATCTAAAAGTTCACGTGATTTCCCCATTTGTTCCAGTACTTCCTGATTGGACGTTTTTGCTGTCCATGGGATTTTTAACATTCTTCTGTATAACCACATCTCAAAGGCTTCAAGTCTTTTTATTGATGTTGTCTTCAAGGTCCAAGTTTCTGCACCGTACAGCAGTACAGACCATACATAGCATTTAACCATGCGTACTCTAAGCTCTAAATTTAAACTGCGGTTACACAGTGTTGATTTCATCGAGAGAAAATTTTTTCTTGCCTACTCCCTATAAGGGAATAAAAAGGTGTTAGCTGATTTTTTTATTTATTATTTATACTTTTATCAGAAACTTTTATGAATCTGTATTTGCAGAATTAGGAAAATCTGAAAAACCGAAGGCTAAATTATATAAAAAAAAGTTTTGGCCAGCAAGTCAGAATGCACATTTAGAGAATAGAGAGAAAAATGCAGGAAAACCAGGTTGCGTAAAAGTAGTTTAAAAAATTTATAGGATGATTTTAGATAGAATACAAGTAACATAACTAAAGAAAATGTTTTAAAAGCTAATAAAGAAGCTGAGAAATAAAGGGAAAATACAACAAAGTAATCAACAGATCATAATACCTACAAGTCTAGATTTACTTTTAAATATTATTTAATGAGGTGACAAGTGATATCACTGATCCTGAAAATTACTATAATTTGCATGGAACATGCATGATTCAGTATTTGAGGCAGGAAAAACCCAAGAAATATGAAATTTGGAAAGGTAGCTGGTATCATATTACCATCCTGATTAGCTAATTAGAATAAGCCTCCTGATTAGAATAAGCAGTTAGACTGTGCGGTTAGCCTAGTGGCTTTGCGCTTCGCAACCATATGCCTGGGGAAGGAGTGTCCCAGGTTCGATTCCCGTTGTAGACGTGAGGAATTTGAGGATCTTCCTCAGGCATAGCCAAGTAAGCCGGTCTTGGGCACGGTCAGTAGGGTTTTTTCCATCCCGCAAACAGGCCCCGTGAACATACGCCTCTATATAGTCAAAAATATACCCCCCCCCAGCGGCAGACCAGGCGACAGGTCGGTTGGGAGTAGTACTAACAAGAAGTCACATCTAAAAGTAACACGCGGACCCTGCACAGGAAGTGGGAATAACACGTAGAAGAAGAAGATTAGAGTAAGCAGTTAGCCTTTTTCGATCTTCTAATTCTTCGCCAACCAAATGGTAACCTACATTTCTCAGTTTATAGAAGATTCATACAGGCCATTATATCCATGCGGAATCTCATCACCATCCCAGTCAAAAGGCAGGAACTATTAAAACACTGGTACATCGGACCACTCCTTTTGTTCTTCAGACTATCTTTTATAGAAAAAACTACAATATATAACTTCTTCCTTTCTATCTAATGGTTATAAGAATTGCTTCATTAAAAGAACTTAGAGTAGTTTTAATATGTCTTCCTCTTCAAACACAGAAGAAATAACGTGCATTACTATCCCTTATGTACAAGGCATCAGTGAATGTATAGCAAAAGTTTTAAAACCACTGAATATTTTTGTTGCTTTTCGACCGTTTAGAAAAATCTCCACCTTTCTCACTTCTCTTAAGGACAAGCTTCCACATCGTAATCATCCAGGTGTCTACCAGATTCCTGCTCTTGTGGATTATCTTATTTCGGACAAACAGGAAGATCTGCCTCTATTCGGCTAGAAGAACACCAATCTTATATTGAATACTTTAAACCTGAAAAGTCTGGACTTGCAGAACATGCCATCTTCACTAGACACAGAGTTCATTAGAGAACGACAAGAGTTCTTCACACAAGTCAGTTTCTCATGGAACGCCTTTATAAAAAAAAACATGTGAAACTCTACTTCATTCTCCTAACTTAACATGTTCATTGCCAATCACGCGATATCGTGCGATGTGAGTTCTCACCAAATGGCCGATCACGCGTTATCACGTGGACATCGCTAACTAAATAAAAAAATAAAAAAAATTTGGCCACCACACGAAATTCCAATTTTCAGCTTGGCAATGAACAATACGCATGATGCGAGTTCTCACCAAACGGCCGATCATGCGTTATCGCGTGGACGTCGCTAACTAAATAAAAAAATGAAAAAAAATTTGGTCACCACACGAAATTCCAATTTTCAGCTTGGCAATGAAAGTGTTAAACAGATCCGACGGCTTACGTCTATTCCCTTTATGGGAGACAGTACTTTACAAATCAGCTAATCTTTCCTAACTTTTTATTGTATTCATTTTTTTTTTTTTTTTTTTAAGGAAATTTATTGATCTTTTTAGTTATCTTACACCAGCTACTTAGGTGGCGCTTTTTGGAATTGTCAGTTATTGTTTAATTTGAACTTAATGTACTGAAGATGCCTGTGACACACAGGTGAAAATTATACCATTAAATAATCTTTGTACTGAATTTTTTCCGTTATTAATTTTTTAAGAAATTAGTTACAGATGATTCTGAATCTTGAATCATTCAAGCACAATTTGTCAAATTAATTTATTTATATGGGGTTCCCCCTTTTTCTCCCATTCCTTTGGTGTGTGTGGGGGTTGAGCTCTCCTAATGAGGGATTAGGTATATATATATATATATATATATATATATATATATATATATATATATATATATTTTATGACTAAGTCCATGCGTTTTCACGGGACCGGTTGCCTGTTCTGAGGGACAAAAAAACTCTATAGTTTCCGGGTGGAAAAAATCCCCTGCATCTATATGATACCTCTAAACAAAAGAGACCAGATAAAGCCTCGCATTATAAGCAGGAATAGAACCCAGGTCTTTCTGACAAAAGGGCTTCATCTATAATTATAGACGAAGGATGTAGGATTAGTGAGAGAATGTGTATGAAAGCACATGGTTAAAAAGTACTCTGGCATAGACAGAAAAATCTGAAAAGTACCCATTATGCCGTGTTGAACCACCACAGAAAAACTGGTAAATCAATTGCAAAGATCCAAAGGAAGACTAAGACCAACTTGGTAAGGATGTCTCAAAGCCAACACAATCAAATACTCTAGATATATCAGGAATGACCCGATGAATTTCTCCAAATCTTTCCTTGTCCAAAAGTGGGTCAGGCTGGTTAACAGTTCTTTTGTGAAACAAGAGATATCTTAACTCATAAATCTGTGAGTCTCCAGTTAAAAGCAATGGACAAGCAGGCTGGCTGGTGACTTTTTCCATTATTTTCAAGAGGAATAAAATGAGTAATGGAATGATATCTTGAATGGTTCACTTTCACCTCCCCTTCCCCTTTTTCTTTTATAGAGCATGAAGTGGGGGAGGATTCTATAGATATAGATTCTATAGTTCTATCTATATTCTATAGGAGGATTCTATAAATATAGATGAGATTCTATAGATGTACAAGAAATGTCTATCAGTCCAAAATGAAATCTGACCAGAGATGAAGTTGGCAATGAAATGCAAAGAACAAAATGTGGACCATAAGATTGTGATAAACCTGATCAAATGCCTTTTGAAATGTCAAGAGCAACCACATGGCTTATATGTAAAAGTGGGTAGGAGACCTACTGTGGAAAAAGAGTGGCAAAATCCATATTTATTTTTTATATTGTACCTATAGATGAGAGGTCAAGGGACCTATAAGCAAAGTGCTGTGTATGTGTTGCAGATGACTATGATTGATTTTATTTTTATTTTATTTTTTTTTAAGTTACAGGTTATAGTTTAGGAATACTTCATGAAGAAGGCTGTTCCCAGAGGACAGAGGTTGATGGAATAGAAAAGGAAGAACAGAAGCAAGTTTGATGTGTTTGAAGTTGCACAGTAAAGGGATGCTGGGCAGTTGGTGCTCTTGTATAAACAGGTGCAACAGAAAGTGGAGGAATGATGGCTGCCAATTCACTGGATTAGTGACCATGGAAGCACCTGTAGAATAAACAATGCTGAACCAGTGAGATACGGGGTGAAGTTAATCTATAAGAGAGGAATAATCTACGAGCCTAACTGCTCGCCTCTGGATGGCATCAAAGATTTTAAGGAAAGTCTTTAGCTGCACCATCCCGAACATGTGAGCAGATTTGAGATTTATATATAGTTAAGGAGTTGGTGAGATGTAAAATGGGTTCTTGTAAAGAGAATGACAAGCTTCTTGGATGCTGAGGAGGCTACTGATATGATATCTTTATGCTAGGAAAGGCTGGAGGTAAACATTAGTCCGAGCAAAGAGATCTGATCTTGTCTGGTAATTTGTGTATTACTGATGAGGGCAAGGGTAGGTGAGTTGATATCTCTTTTGCAGAAGAAAAAGGCAAGATTGTGTTTTGGTGGAATTGAATACAAGATTGTCTAGGGAGGATAGTATGTAAATCAATATTGAAGGCACTAGTTGTAGATAACTGGTAATTAGTTTACGGAATTAACAACGCATATAAAGTATATTAATTAAAGGTAACTTTAATGAATAACTTTATATTTTGACAACTTCACATTGCTAGTTGTAGATGATTTTGTAGCCTGGGAGGTCAGAGTACTACATCGTTTGTTATACTGCTGATGACCATTAAATGGGTAGCCAGTTAGTGAAGGAAATGGCTGTTAACTTTTTTTTTTTTTTATTGTTTTCAAGGTGAGGTAATGGGATGATAGTTACATAGCCAGATTATCTCTTTCTCTCATGGGCAGGGGAGGGTTTGGATGAATATGCACCTGCTTACTGTTGAAATGCCAAACAAGTATCACTGCTTGTACAGACAATACAGAACTGGAATTAATTTAAAAGTGCAAACATTTGCACTTTTGAATTAGGCAAAAAGTACAAATGTTTGCACTTTTGAATTAGGCCACAAATGGGAGAATACCATCTAGAATAAGACATTCATATTTCGACTAACAACAATTTTTCTCAAGCAGATTGGGAGGATGTAACTAGATGCTCTGGGTATTTTAAGTAGCGACTTTCCTTGGTCATCTACATAAGATGTTCAAATTTGAAAGATCAGCCATACCTTTGGAAGATATTACCATGGTACAATATAGATGTCAGATGTAGAAATATGAAAAGGAAAAAGTTCTTAATAACCTTAAGCCTTACATCAGTAATCTCAACTGTTGTTTGAACATGGAGCAAGTTTCTGCATTTGGTGTTTTCAAAGTGATTTACTTATTTATTTTTACATATGGGGCTTATTAGTCCCATGCAGAGCTGGGATTATCTGACTTTATCACAAAATTTTATATATGCTGAATTTTTATCTTCTTGATGAAGAATCAAGACACATGGAGTGGAAGATAAAGGTTCTTATTCCAACAAAGATTATTTCAGTTATTTAGTTAGAGCAGCTGTTTGGAATGCACAAAGAGAAAAAGAAATCACTAAAATCTTTCTATTTGTTATTACTAATGTAACACCAGAGAATTTTTTTTGGGGGGGGGGGGGGGGGGCTAAGACTGGCTCGATGTCAAAAAAAACATGGACAAAGTTGCATTACAGCTGGAATTACCAAGAGGAGAACTGACATCTTCAAGAGGAATGTGAGCTGGATAACATCTAGAAAGCAAAGAATAATGAGAATTCTCTGGTGTTATAGTTAACAAATAGACAATTTCGTATCATATCATTACTAACAGCAAATACTTTAGCATTTCTTCCAGCCTGACCTATGAATTTAGAGAATGAACATCAATTTGAATTGAACACACAAATCTATAGAGAAGATGAAATTACTGTTTAGGTAATTAGATTGTAGGAAATCAACCCTTCAGATAATTATTCAGAAAGATTAGAATAGTTATTGAAATTAGTAGCAAAATGCAAGGAAATTATGAGCCAAAACTCTGGCAGATCTGACAATCATTGTAAAGACTGTTTGGATGAAGACATGGAAATTCAGCTTTACTGACTGACAAGGAACAAAATTTTTCAATCCTGGAAAAAAACTGGCTGTTGTGGTAAGGTACAAAAAAGAATAAGTGATAGATGTAGAAATCAAAGGAAATATAATATCCTGCTGATGCTCATGACACTCTTAGCATCTTTAGTACCACCAAAGTACCATGAACCTATTATTTATGGTTTGAATTCTATCAATAACCATTAATGCTTACTGAAGATGTTTAAAGATATAAACTGGTACAACTACCGATGAATTGATTTCAGAACAATATCCTGAAGGATCAATTAGTGATGTCCTAGTTTACTGCCCATTTTTGTACAGGAAATCCAACAGAAGGAGAAGTATAATTTTTGCACTAATTTCTGTATACTGTTTGTTCACATTTAGATTGCAGTGGTTATATACCACATTATATTCCAATTGCACCTCCGTAACGCAATTGGAAGCACGACGGTACATTGCGGCCTTCGATTGGAATAGGCCTAAGGTCAATTCTTGTCGCAACAGGAGGAATCTTTATCTGGATGATTTCAATCGAAAGGGAGTTAGCCGATCTCATACTGAGGTAGCAGGGTTTTTTCTCCCGGAAACTCAGGTTTTTCATCCCACATACAGACAAATCGGCCCTTCACAACACACGCAATTTACAGACATAGAATACCAATTGTGGTGGAGGTAGATGGCATTGATTTGTAGTAGAGGTTCGGTGTAGTGGTTGAGACAGTTGTAGGTGTCCTCCCGCGATGAGTCTTCAGACTCCTTGGAGGTGTCAGGAATAATAATAATTAATAAACACTGTGACTGCAACAACAACAACAAAAAAAACTAATAGCTCAGCTTCTGGCAATTAATTATCGAGGCATCTTTCTACTATATTGCTAGGATGATATTTGCTCATATTACTGCAAGTTACCTGATTTTTCATTAATATAAAATTCCAAGGTTCGGCTATTCTGTGGAACAATTAAATAACATTTGCTAGATGGCAACTCATGGAGGTACCATCTGGCAAAAACAGAATTTTTCAGTGAGCGTTGGTTAGCTTGTATACAATATCATCCCCTTTTCATAGCATTTATCAAGATAACCAAAGCTAAAAAATTACTAAAAAAAATAGTAAAGATGGGTGTGAAAGCAAAGCTATGTCTTACCAATTATACTCTTTGCTGTCACCTGTAAAAAAATTCAGCTCTCCAATAAAAAACCAAGTAGATGAAATAACCTACAGAATGAAAATGCTATTCTTAAACACCCTACCACCCACAATGCAAGTTTGCCAATTAAAACATGGATAAAGTGTACCACTGAAATAACATGGATACAAATTCTATATTTTACCCATAATGGTCATTAGAAGACTAAAATAAAGACTTCACTCATGTAACTCCAGCATTCTGATGAACATCATTTAATCTTATTCTGAAATTAAACTAAATCACTACTAACATTTTCAAGGAAGTTTATAAAAGAAATGACAGGAATAGCATCAAAAAACAAGTTTTTTTTTTTTTAAATCACTTGGAACAAGCCTGGTGAAATACTTGTTTCACCTACTCCAAATAATTCGGATGACTTGCACTTCGATTTACGTCTTATTCAGTCTCTTTCCATCAATTGCTGAACACAGGTCTTCCTCATAAATTTCCAGTTCATTCTCTGTCTGTCTCCCCCCCCATCTAATGCCAACCATCTTATGTCAAGCCTTTGTATATTATTAATTGGTGATGTCTTTTTCTTCTTTGTCCTTCTGTTAGTATCAGTGTTTCATTTTGTCCATCCTTCATCTATTAATAAGCTAATATGACCAGTCCATCTCTATTTACATTCTTTACAACACTTCATAATATCCTATACTCTGGTTATCGCTCTTTCATTTCTAATTCTATCCTTTTATACTATGTGGAGCATTTCTTCTCTTGGAGGCTCTTTGGACCACTCATAACTAGTCTTCCTGTTTTTCAGTCCTTACCCATGTTTAACTTTCTTATACACACAGTGAAAGAATAGAAATATTATTAAGACCTCCAGGGAGTCAGGGACTCATTGCAGGAGACCACATACCACACACACACACTAGCTATCATACTTATTCTTGAATTCATTCACATTGCTTGCACTCACAGCATCTAATGGCAATCCATTCCAATCATGCATCACCCTATAAAAGAAAAATCTAGCCCTCACCCCCTTCTTAGTGGCATTCGTTCTCAGCGTCCATGAATGCCCTCGTCCTTTTCCCACCCACCATAAACTGAAAAATTCCAATAACTGAAATCCTGTATGACCCTTTCAGAAGTTTGTAAGTCTCAATCATCTCACCCCCTCTTTCTCCTGTTTGCTAATGTCTGCAGTCCACAAATTCTCAATCTGCCTTCATAATCAGTATTCCACAATTCTGATATCATTTTTAACACTCTCTCCAATACATCAGAATCACAACAGAAACCAGAAGACCAAACCTGTGCACAATAGTCCAAGTGAGGTCTTATCAAGGACTTGTAAAGAGGCAAAATGACATCCTTATCTTCGCATGTGAACGTTTGTTTCAGCATTGCAATTATCTTTTGAGTTGTATTTGTAATCGTTGCTACATGGCTGCTGAACTTCAACTTTCTATCTACTAACACTCCAAGATCCACAGCCTCATCAGTTTCTTCAAGCATAATCCCACCAATATAATAAGACATTGGATATATAATCACGGTGAAGTGAATGATTTTACATTTACTGACATTGAACTGATATCCATTTTCCCATGCCCACAATTACAGCCTATTCAAATTATTCTGCAAGTACTGCATATCAGCAGCATTTGTGATTACCCTAACTATCTTTGCATCATCATCAGCAAATAGCTGTATGTCGATTGCCAAATTCTTCCCAATATTATTATTATTATTATTACCCAAGACCCCATGGAGTCAAAAGACTCATCTAGGAGGTATTTTTCTCCCACTATTTTCTGTAGAACCTCTCCAGTATTGATCCTATAACCCCTTAATAACTTGTAGGTCTCTATCATATCTCTCCTCTTCCTCCTGTCCACCAGACTCTGCAAGGTCATTATCATTAATGAACAGATTGAATAACAGTGGACCAAGCACTGATTCTTGTAGTACACCACTAGTTACTTTAAATCTTGCAGATTCACATCCTCCATATATCATTTTTTGATATCTATCAGTCAGCCATCCTCTTATCCATGCTAATATTCTATAATCCAAACATATTCTTCAATTTATGCAACAGTTTACCATGCCTGTATTCTGTCAAAAGCCTTAGCAAAATCCAAAAGTATCATGGTGTATCCATTCCCCTTGTCTAGTTCAATGGTAACATTGTTACAGAATGTGAGCAAGTTGCTAAAACATGACCTTCCCTTAGTAAACCCATGTTGCTCATTGCAAATCAGATTCACTGTCAACCCATTTCTGAATGCAAGCCCTAACCAATTTTCCAAACTCTTCGCCACCACTCCTGAGATACTAATTGGTTGATAGTTGGATACATGCGTCTTTCTTTGCACCACCCTTGTGTAATGGAATTACTATACATTCTTTCCATTTCTGAAGAATCTTCCCTGTTCTGAGACTCTTATTAAACAGCCTGGTTAATCAAAGGAATAGCCAGTTCAGCTGAACAAACACTCTTAACACACATGCTGATATTCCATCAGTCCCGATTGCTGAATTCATATTCAGTTTGTGCAACACCTCTTATACCTCATCCTCATACACCTGTGTTTCTTCATCCATTGAAGAGGTAGCATTGAGCTCATTGCCACATATACCAGGATGATAGCTTTTAACAAAATGGGCACTCATTAGTTGAACAACATTTTCTGCATCTGTAATCCTCATGCCATCTGTATTTAGAAGAGTTATTCTTTCATATTCATTCTTTCTATTATTTGCAACATATCGATAGAATTCTTGTTAGTTGTCTTTAGCATGCAGAGTCAGTTTCTTTTCATACTCAGACTGCTTTCCGTACAACAGTTGCGACTATTCTGGCATGATGCTTATCATTTTCATAATGCACATCCTTATGCACACTGTATTCCTTCCACATCATTCTTATCTTATGAATCACTTGCTTAATAAGATTATATACATCCATTTGACTCCTTTCCTATTTATTCTTTACCACACTCTTGGGACACTGATATAGCATCATTTAAGTATTGTTTAAATGCTTCTCATGCACTGTAAATATTCTTCCCATTCATGAACCGATCTCATTCCACTGAACTCAGGCTGTTCAGATAGTCATAATTTCATGCTTTGTAGTTCAGCATGAAATCTTTTCTGAATGGAACATTCATAATATCAAACAGCTTTATTTTTAAACATAAGTAAATTAACTGATAATCTTTATATAGTCAAAATACTGTTTCCTATGATTCTTCTATTTATTTCTTTATCATGTTTTTCTTTAAAACTACTGTCCCACAATTTCAATAGGATTATCTACTAATTTCAATTTGATTTTATTATTATTCAGGCCCCCATGGAGTCAAAAGACTCATTGTGGGAGGTCCTTTCTAAGAAACAAGTCTATCAAGACTCATCAGGGGAGGTCCCTCCTAAGAAACACAAAGTCTATCATACCACTCCTTAAATGCATTGACAGTTCTCGCTCTCACCACTCCATCAGGCAATGCATTCCATGGTTCAACCACCTCCATGCAAAGAAACCCCTCCTCACCATCGTTCTCATATTTTCCTTTCGTAACTTCCAGGGATGGACCCTTGTCATGACTCCTTCCCGCTGTTCAACCAAGCGAAAGAACTCCCCACTGTCGACCCTGTAACCACCTCTCAACAGTTTAAAAGTCTCAATCATATCACCCCTCCTTCTATCCACCAAACTCTGCAGTCCACACTCCCTCAGCCGATCCTCATAACTAACATTGTACAGTCCCATCTTTGTTATCCGCCTTTGTACCCTTTCCACAGTTAACTTATCCCCTTCGAATCCTGGGGACCAGAGTCTTATACAATGGAATGATAACCATTTTATTTCTGCAGGTCAGTGTCCTTCTCATTATTGCAGCAAACCTGTGTTACCTTCACTACCTTTGCAATATGTCCCCTAAATTTCAGGTTTCTATCAATCATCCAACCCAGATCTCTTGTCTCTCCTACTTCCTCCTTGAGTTTTGGTCTTGAGGTTTGGGACACATCCCAAACCTCAAGACCTTACATTTTGCTGCATTAAACTGACAACCCCATTCACTTGCCCATCTATCTAGCTTATTCAAATCTTCTTGCAGGGCTACTACATTTGCACTATTACTAATAACCCTTCCAAGCTTCGCATCATCAGCAAACAACCGAATATCCCCTTGCAATCCACGAACAATGTCATTGATATAAAGAATAAACAATATAGGTCCCAGTACTGAGTCCTGTGGAACCCCACTTGTAACCTTCTGCCTCTTTGATATTGCTCCACCCTACACAACTCTCTGATACCTATTGGACAGCTAATCCTGAATACAGTTGACCAATCTGATATCCAGACCCATATGCTGCAACTTGAATATCAGCTTATCATGTGGCACCCTGTCAAATGCCTTTGCTAAGTCTAGGAAAATGGCAGTATATGCCTTTCCCCCATCTAATGCTCTTGTAACTTTATCATAAAAAGGTTAGCATATTACTAAAACAAGAGCACCCCATCACAAATCCATGTTGACTCTCACAGATAACATTACCCTCATCTGCCCAATGCTGTATATGGTCCCTCACTACTTTCTCCAAGACTTTAGCAACTACTGATGACACACACACAAACTGGCCTATAATTAGACATTTCCAGTCTGCTACCGACCTTATGCAATGGCACTATCTTACCATCCTTCCATTCCCTGGGCACCTTCCCTGCAGCCAGACTTTCATTGAAAAGCCAGGTCAAGGGCACTGTCAGTTCCTTAGCACATTCTCTCAAAACTCGTGGTGAAATACCATCCAGTACCACAGCTTTACTAACATCCAGAGTACTCAGTATGTGGAACACACTCTCCTCCTGCACTTCTAAACCTCGAACCTGCTCTATCCCTCTAGTATTCAAATTGACTCCTCCAGGATGAAATACTCCAATAAAGTGTTCATTGAACAATTCCACTATATCCTCTGCATCAGTCACTTTATTCCCATTTTTATCCCACAACGTCATTCTTCCACTGTCATTTCTCCTCCTACTAGCCACATAGCTAAAAAATTCCCTAGGATTTTCCTTGGATCTAAGGGCCAATCTTTTCTCATATTCCAGTTTCGCCTTCCTTACCATACTAGTCACTCTTCTAGCCTGTGTCTTATATCCTTCATGCATCTTCTTTTCACCTGTCTCCTTATATCTCTTCCATAGCTCTCTTTTTCGCATGTAGTTCCTGTTTAATATTGTTTGTCATCCACTTTACTCCAAATTCTGTCCTGTTCTTCACTCGTGGAATACAGCTTACCATTGCTGCTAACAAATATTCCTTCACAATTTCCCAAGCACTAATGAGATCCCGGCCTTCCAATTCTTTCCTCCACGAACTTCCCCAAGTTGACATCTAAGACTATTATAATCACCTGCTTTATAATTCCACATACGTTCCCGTCTCTTTGATACGCCTGCATGTCTATTCATTTTCCAAGTCAAAACCATATGGTCACTCTCTCCAACTGGTGGGAGAGATGTCATCTCGGTTATTATCAGCTCTTCTGATGCTATAACCAAATCCAAAACTCTTGAACCTCTTGTTCCCTCTGTTACATGTTGCCTAAGACATTTGTCCCTCAAGAATTCTAGAAATTCCATTCCCTTATTGTTACATGCATTTTCCTTTCCTCAATCTATACTGCTGTAGTTAAAATCTCCTGTAAGAATCTTTCTTCTTGCACTTGCCACGCTCAACTGTCTCAACATCTCCTGGTCATTTGATCTGAATTTGTCATAATTATGTTCTAGTCAGGTCAAACATTTTCTTGCTTTCTCTGTCAAGGTCACTTATGCTAACAGCAAAATATGCTATGCTATATCTGCAAAACATACATGATTTAGATTTCTTCCAGTGATATTAATTTAATAGTTTTCCCTTAATGGATTCCTAAACACTTAATGTGACAAAAAAGAATTTGGGTAATATCGGATCTTCAGGGCACAAAAACTGCACTCGTCTGTGATGAGTGAATTTTAAGTTGACAAGTAAAAATATAAATCAGAAGTTTCAGTTTAATCATCGGCTTTATTTACTTAATGCTGATTCTTCTTCACTTCATGAATAGTTTTGCATATTTAACTTATTGTATACATATAGGAGGAATGCCCCTGATTTCAAATATCTGGTTTGTCAATTATCACTGATTTTGTCATAATAGAATATAACCAATGAGAGGATTAGAACATGCACACATCATTTTATCTTATATAGCTCTCAGTCATACTGTCTCTCAGCACAGCAATCCTAAAATAGATATGCAGCAAACAGCAGTAATTCAGCTTATTTCTTACTCAATGATGGAATATGTAGAATTTGACTGCTGATAACAGATATTAAAACCTTGGAAAGTTGAGAAAATGTATCATTTTCCCAAAATATTTCATCATCATGTTGATTCTAACCTAAATGTGTTTGATCATTTTTCCATACAAGCCTTCTTCAGTCTCTTCCATCCATTGCTGAATACAGGCCATCCTCATGGTTGGCAGAGTGGTTAGCATATCTGCTCTCCAGCCAAAAGGCTGTGGGTTCAGATCCCAACATGGAAATGGATGTTTGCAATTTCTATGAAAATACTAGTGGTAGACAGCAAATTCCTTTTGATGTTGATGCAGTAACTTTATGCTGAGTTTCAATATACAGTTTTTAATAAGTGATAGTTTGCTGGGATAATGCAGTTTACTGTAGTTGGTGGAGATTGAGAGTTGTAGAATAGGTGCCATCCCTTTGAGGTATCACATAATAATAATTTTCTGAGTTATCACAGCATCGTGTGACATTACTAGTCCTACCTCAGTGTTTCAGAGCCACTCAGAATTAATGCACTGACAGTTATATGTAGACTTAAATGTTATATTTGATTGAGTATTTTTTTTCAATGTTTGCTTATAAGGGCAGAGAAGAAACTGTGATTTTGTTTTTTTCCATAAAAGCAATTCAAGACAAGTGTTAAGAATAAAAAATGTAGTGAAAAATTGTATTATTGATAAAAAAAAAAAAGTACACGATTGTCTTGTACCACTTATAAAAAGCATGAAATTTTTTCTTCCCAGTGATAGACACACTAATATGCAAGTACACACTATTATACAAATTTGCTTCAACACTGATAGTTATGCAGAGTTAAAATAATCCATAGCATTAACAAAAGCTTCAAGCTTGACCCAATCCAGGAATAAATACGTGACTAAGATGCATCAGGTGACTATGGTAAAGTACACTCAAGTCAACATCTAACAAGTGAAAGATTTACCTGACTGGTGAGACAGCCCAAAATTTTCCAAGCAATACAAATCTCCTTGCCTCACTGTTCTGTCTCTACACTAAATTCCTTTTCTTGATGTTGAAACTTTATGCTGAGTTTCAACATACAGGTATCCCTCGCTTAATGTGGGATTTGATTAACGCGACGAAATTAATTGCGGCAATCCCTTGATATACGCGGTAAGAATTTTGATTAACGTGCCTTTAACCCTGAGGAGCTCTCAGCTGATCTGATAGATACATGCAAAATGTTTAATATAAATATTCTTACACAATTCAGTGAATAGCTTGGAGGTCATGAGTAGCTGTGCATTCATATGTTACGAGTGATATTCTGCACTGTTTTTTTATTGTCAGTTTGGTTTAACACGTTATGTAAAGGTTTGTGATATTTGACAGTAAACTGTATCTGACAGATACCGTGACCTCCGATGTCAGTACAGTATGGTTTAGTTTTTTTTTTTTTTTTGTTCTTTGTTCAATAATTTCTAGATTGTAACTGAAAATAAATAAACCATCATGTATTACTGAAATAGAGAGCCAAAGGCTTAGTTATCATACACATCCTCTAGAAGATGTGCTTTACATTATGGAAAATACCAAGGAAAGTGATTTGGAACTTACTTCACCTTTACTACGAGTTGCCCATAAGGTTGCTTATGCTTGCATCCAGATTTCAACTCTTGTAGTTTCTATATTTGGCTGTGAAATAATGTTGGATTCAATATACACTTAATTTGTATCATCATGTATTATATTTGCAGTGTTTTTTCTTTATGTTTTATTGCTTGTTTGACGAGGTCTGGAGAGTCATTTTGGTTGTTTTCGTAGAAGTTATGCCGATAAGAAAAAAACTAAAACTGTTCAAACGACTCTTGATAATTTCTTTTGATAAAAAAATTGCAGTAAATAATGTAAGTAGAAGCATTTATTAAACATTTACTTTGCATTCATTTTTTTATCTTTCCTAAAAGAGTACCATATAAAATGAATTATTAATACAGTAATCGATCATGGACGAATTGTAATTTTTACCATGGATTATTAAATTTGATTAACATGATTTTGATATACGCAGTAACATCGAGGGATACCTGCACACTGTTTAATAAGTGATAGTTTGCTGGGATGACCTACAAAACTGTTTTTAATCATTTCTGGTTGATATAAAGAATCCAAAACTTTCTCAAAACCTGAAAACACTAATTCAAAAATCTTACAATTCAAATTAAAGTATACAAAAATTTTGTACAAATGTTCTTTTTTAGCATTGATTTATACAAACACTGGAGAATATTTTCTATGGTATATCCAGTATGACCTTATGAAATTGCTATCCTACTGATTTCATGTTCTGCTACTATGCCATGTCTTCTCCATGATTTATTTCCTGATTTGAAGACTTTCCATAATTCTTCTATTATGATAGCTGGTTCAATATCCACCTTGTCTAGATTTAGTAAAGGGTTTGTATGGATCTACTTTAGTATAGATGTATAAAAAATCATTGTATATTTCCTTCACCCCATTGGATTGTCCTATTTCTTGCTTATTTTTCAGTTTTGGAATACATTTTTTTTCACGTTTTTGTTTTTTTTTCTCACCCCATGCAAGAAGACCAAGAACCTGCAGACATTAGTGCCATGTGTGGGTTGAAGTAAGAAATGAGAAAGAAATCTATTAACATTTTTCTTGAGAAGTTGGAGGTTCTGAAGTTTCTGAGAAACATTATGATGGCGGCTGTTCCATAGGACAGAGGTGGATAGAATAAATGATGAAGAGAAGCAGCAGGCTTGAGTGTATGTATTTGTAGTTGTACAGAAAAGGTATATTGGTCAGCTACTGCTCTTGTTTTAAAATGCCCAACAGAAAGTGGAGGAATGATGTTTGCCAATTCCCTTCCATGGCAGTGACCATGGAAGTACCTACAGAAGAGACAAAGGTGAAACATTACATCTGTGAAATAAAGGTTGAAGTGGGTCCGTGAGGAAAGGATCGTGTACGAGCTGAAAGCTCTGGACAGCAACGAAAAATTTTAGTTGGGTTTTAGGTGCACCATCCCAAACGTGCCAACAGTATTCTAAGGATTGGCAGATTTGGAATTTGTTTTTAGAGGCTGAGGAAGCTACTGATGTAATCTGTTTGTGCCAGGATAAGCTGGAGATAAATGTTAATCCAAGGAGAGATGTTATCCTATCTGGTGATTTGTGTATTACTAAAGTATCAGAAGGTGAGCTGAATCCCTTTTGTGAGAGTAAAGGCAGGACTGCCTTTGTTAGCAATAAAGGTGACCAGGTTATCATTACCCACTGAAGGGATGATATGGAGAACAGTGTTTAAGGTATTGGTTGCAGATAATCTTGACGTTTGGGATATCTGAGAACTACACTGTTTGTTGAAAGAGTGTGATGAATGCAGCATACTATTATCAGCAAAACTGTGGATAGGATTAGTGGTAATTAAGAGTAGGTAGTTTATATACAGAAGAGGATTGGCGATTGAAAGTAGATAATTTGAGTATACAGTGTTCTCCCTAGATATTTTTACCAGCCTGGTGGAATGAAGCATTAGCCAGGCATACAAAAATTTTTAATGCGTTAAGAAAGACCCTTTTTTCTAACAAATTAAAATAGTAATTTTATTATGAATTATCTCAAACAAGGATATTTTATATAGTAATTATAACAAACAAGATGAGGATTTTTCTTATTTTCTCATTAAGTAATGAAAAAACCTTGTAATGCTCACAGCTTAAAATTCTATACATTACTTCTCTTCTTCTTTGAAGCCCGGTTGTCAGCAGCTTTTTCATAATTAAAATCTGTTGGATCTGGTTCTTCCAGTGAAATCAGCATCAGATTATTTCATGTTCTGACTGATGCAATTCCTCATACAGATTTTTATCCTTTTTAATGCAGAGAAACTCCTTTCGGATTTGGCTGTGCTCACAGGTATGACCAGACCAACAGCAGCTAGTTTTGCTAAATTTGGAAAAGATTCTGAGCTCAGATGTTGTTGCTAATTTCAGCAGTATTTGTCTTGGATCTAGATTTTTTGTATGACTGTCCATTAATCATTTTTGATGCAACTGCCCATTCTAGTTTAGTACTTTCATAGTTTAAGACTGCAGGACTTCCATTTCTAGAATAATAATCAAAAAGAATCTCTGAAGCCTCACATTGGTCATGACTTTCTGCACTGAAAAGCAGGAAATGATTGGTATAATCTGGAAATCTTGCTTCTAGGTGTTTAATAACTGTTCCTATGTATTTATCATATATTGTAGTCTTAAACGTAATAAGATTAGAATCTGAATAATCAATGTGAAGGTCTGACCATTCACCTGAAAGATGCTGATGAAGATTTTGAAAATGACTGCCTAGAGTGTTTTTCAATTCCATGGATAGCTTTCTGGCTTCTAAGACTGGCTCTATTTCAGTTAAGTCAACATCTTGCCTTTGCCATGATCTAGATAAGTTAGATAAATGCAGTAACACATCTTAAAGCATCATTAGTAAAGCTACGAAATTGTATGTTCTGATGTATTTACTTAAACCTTCAGCTGTAATATCATTTCGTTCGGTGGCCTTTCTTTCCAATGCAGCTATAACACTCACCATGCCTTCTCTTAGAGACTGTATTGCAGAATCATGAGACAGCCGTCTAGTGTCACTAGCCATTTTAAGTTTAATCCGAGGACTGCTCAGTATATTTTGGATTTGGGTTAAACCAGCTATCCTGACTGAGGCATTTTGGAAGAAGAAAAACAATTGCCTTAAGATATCATTAAGCATTACTAAATAAGGCACTTCAGCAGCTGCTTGGGAATTAAGCAAGAGCCAGTTGGTGGTTTACACAATGACAGTTGAACATGAGTCCATCTGTTTTTATCTTTGAGCAGTTTTGCAACTCCTTTTGCTTTCAAATAATGACAGCTGCTCCATCAGATCCTAGGCCCACCAGATTACAAGTTTTTAAGCCTAGACTGTCAAGAGTAGAGCCTGTGTAGCTCAGTGGATGTGGCGTTTGCACACCACCGCGCTTGGCCGCACGAAGGAAGTCTTGGTTTCGAGTCTAGTCGGCGACTAGAGGAAATTTTTCTAAGCCTTTTTTTGACCAGTTCCCGAGTTAGTCGATCTCTGGCACGGGCAAGCAGGTTTTTCCTCCCGGAAACTCTGGTTTTTCGTCCTGTAAACTCAAGAAAATCGACCGTAGAACCCACATTATTTCAGACATTAAATATATTGTGTTAGGGACCACGAGATGGCGGCACATTTGAGCCGTCTCTCTTCACTGCGAACCGCTTAATTAGTGATAGCCTTGGGCCATCTGTCTCTGATTGGGTACCAGTGGAGATTGAACTACCCACTCAGTCTCCAAAAGTTAGATAGGGATAAATGGCCTCGCCTACTCCCGTATACGGGAATAAAAAGGCGTTAGCTGATTTTTTTTTTTTTTTTTGACTGTCAAGAGTTTCAATTACTTTGTTAGTTATAGTCTCAGCTTTGCCATTAATGATATTGCAAGTTGAAACAAAAAATAACCCTGACCTCTTTTCTAAGTTGACAAACATTTAATGTGCACAATCAGCTGTTTTAAAACTGAGATGTCTGTAGTTTCATCACATAAAACACTGAAATAATCTGCAGAATATATATTTTTCAGTATTTCAGATCTAATTTCTGATGCTAAAATATCAATCCACTCTTGCATTATTCTTTCTGAGGTATAATGTACATTTTTCCCAACGTTAAGATGTTCTAATAGGAACAGCCCATAGCCTTGCAATGCTGAAGCAATTTTTCAAATAATGTAGTATGTGGTAACTCATATTTCGCTAACCAATACATAGATCTTAAAGCTCCCAGAAAAGTATCTCTCTGCAAATTATTCAAAATTGAAAAAATTGCTTTTTCAATTTGCCCTATTCAAGCTTCTTCTAGTATACGTTTTTCAATTATATCTAAAAAAGAATCAGTGTGCAACTTGCTTTGTTCATGGTACCAAGCTTTCTTTTCGAAGTCTTGTACATGGCATAGTTACCCAAGTCACTTCCTTGTTTGTGGGTCATATCTTTCCGTATTTCATACATGTGGAACACATCATTCCATTATCTTTCACCACTAAACAATGGAATTTTTTAAACTACTTACTGTTAATACCCAATGAGCGGTGTTTAGACACACGGCTTACATTTGAAAGAGACTCTACAGAAATCGACGATTCTGTTGTTGGTTTGGTGTCTTCGCTACCATGCTTATCAGTTTCATCTTTCTTAAAATAACTTAAGAGTGTGGTTTTCTGACCTGACTTTTTACTCATTATGGGGTAATTTAATAAATAGAAAATATCATTGTTATTAAATTAATCAGAACAAATCACTGAATTGTACATAACGCACGTTATGACGCAATTTTACTATTTATAAGTATTAATTACTAGGAATGGGATTGGTATCACAAGACTGACGTCATAGTCCTCGAGAGTTTTGAGAATTCCCTGAGATCACAACTATATTTGATGCACAGGCCTATTTTCTTTTACAAAATAAAATATTAAATACTTGGCTCACGATCTTCGGACAAAAGCTATTATTAAGAAAAATAAATGTAGATTTTTAACATTGATTTTTGCCTTCGATTCAAGTTCACTCAATTTCACAATTTATTTCTTTCAAACATCAAAATTATGTCTCTTTCGTAAAAGATCTTCTTTGCAACCGATACTGTTGTATTTGAGATCCCAATTTTTTCTTCTTCTGCATACGGATTGGTGTGCATCAAAGTGAATATCCGAAGCTCTCGAGATTGGCTTGCAATGTGAAAAATTGAGCTGCTCTCACGAGTATCTAGACTCTCTTGTTCGATTTCTCATTACTATTAATTTTAAAATGTCTTAAATTATTTTTCCATTCTTTCTCATTATTTAGCCAGGTGGTTTGCCCATTCAAAAGATCCTGGGGAGAACATAGAGTATATATATAAAAGAGGGTAAGTGATAGAATAGAGCCCCTGAGGCACAGTGGCAAAGTGTGTAGAGAGGATGTTGTCCACCAATATTCCCTCTAATTTTTGCAAGCCCATGTACATGAAAAACATTTTATGCACACATTTCCAGTCTTATGTGCACTAGCCTGTATACTCACCATGGCATAAGTAACAAGCTACAAATTCTTAATTTAATGGCAATGTTGGCATTGCCATTTCAACACATTCATCCAGCCACTCAAATTTAAACAAATTTGCAGCTCTTTTCCATGAAAATAACACTCAGGGTTTAAAAGCTAATGTAATATTTCTCATATTAATGTTGCCATTTGTTTGTATAGCCATAACCTGTAAATTTCTGAGCACTAAATTCAATTAAATCCACGTAGTTACAAAAATCCATCACCACGTGCACAAATTCAAGTGACTGTACCATCTAGACCAGTGGTCGATATCAACCCCAGGGGTCGATATAACATTGTTAGGGGTTGATTCGGGCTCAGGTGTCAATAGAAAAATATACGACATCATTGTATGTGTAATATTTAATTTGGTTAACTTGGATTACCTCCATCCTGAATGGCAATGCAATTAAGAGTGAATTGAGGGAACAGTGGCATGAATAGGACCTATAAGATGGAGCAAGGTTATGAAAATAGTTACGGAGACCAATCAAGTAGGCCAAAATGACATATTTATCAATAAACGTATGTCGGTGGTTCCCGTCCGGCCAGCGCGTACATGGTTGAAGCTGGTTTTAGTCATGTTAATTCCATTTTAACAAGACAAAGAAATGAGCTAGATAGAATTCCGTGGCAATTTAAAGCTGAAACTTAGTAATTTTGAACTCAACATTTCTAATCTTGTCAAGAGTCCCGAAGCACACCCTTCACATTGACAATATTAGTAAATTGTATACTAAGTTAATAAAAGTCTTATTTTCTTTATTTAAATGAAGGGGATATTAAATCCCACATTTCAAAGCCGAATAAGAAACTCAAAGATCGGAATCAAAGAGTTTCATGCCGAATCTGGGATTTAATATCCCCCTTCATTTAAATAATGTTACATTGCCGAAGTGAAGCCTATTTGCTCTTTTATTTAACTCTTATTTTCATATATATAAGGAAGATTGTATTATTGCTATTTTGTTATCTAAATTAAATTTTATATATTATTTATTCCTCCTATCAAATATGTAATGTTAAGAAGGACGTCAAAAATAAAAACGTATCCCTTTGACGTTAAGCCAATATAATAATATATACTATATTATACATACAATAAACACTGTAACTATAAAATAAACAATCTAAAAACTCACAAGCGTCTTTTTTGCTTGTCCTATTATAATTACTTAATAGCAAAATTAAGTAATTTTGCTATTAAGTAATAGCAAAAGGGGGGGGGGTCGATAAAAAGTCAAGAAACTCTTGAAGGGGTCGACGGTCGAAGAAGTTTGGCGACCCCTGGTCTAGACAGTATACACGTGAAGCTACTATGCCTCTGCAACTTGTTAACATAAGCATCAGTTCGCCCACAAAGCAAAGGCTAATAGTAACTAATTAGTGTATTAAGTGAGATTGGGTTAGAGTAATATTGGAGTAGAGAAATCAGAAAAATGACTAAATACAGTAAGTGACCAACATTATCATATAATTTGTTTTTATAGTACATTCAAAAATTACTGACCATAAATTAGAAATTTTGTGCATGTGCACAGCTTAGATAAACATGACATGCAGTGAATGACCACAGATAAACTGGCTATCCAATTACAGAGTGGCAGGTAGACCAAAGGAAGGCAGTTTTACAAAATAGTTCGATACCAAACACAATTGAAGGTCCTTGAAATGTCAAGGGTGAAAGTGCATGTTTCTTAGAACCTTTACATATCATGTCCAGTGGTGGATGCTAAGAGATCAGCCTCAATCTAAATTAGAGAAATCCATACTGGTGGTTGCAAATTAACTGGTGAGCCTCTAGGTAATGGAGAAGTTGACTGCAGATAACTTTTACCATTATTTTGGAGGGGATTGGTGATAGCAATTGGTTAGTTGTTAGCCAACAGGCTTTTTATCTTCCCTTTTTGGAAGAGATTGAATATATGCTTGCTTCCATGTGTTGGGATAAGTGTCGGCTGAGTATAGACCTATTATCCAGTTATTGGTTTTTCTCTTACGTTCTGCATTGTTCTTATATTTTCTCTTGTCATTTCTAACTACCTTTCGTATTTCCACAAATTCTATGTTGTCTGTGTTACTCCTGTGTCTTCTTTAATTTTTTTGGATTAGATCAAGTGTCTATAGAGAAGTTTTTCTCTGGATGTTGTTTGCTAAAATCCTCCAGGATTTGCCATCACTTCATTTGTATGCCAAATATTCACAATCAGAAACAATTTTGTTTCAAAATTGAAGGTAGGAGAGAACAAGAAGCATATGAGGGTGCTTCAAGAATGATCTCATGGCAAATATAAAGGTTCTCCCCTCCCTCACCCCCACACACACACACACTCCAAACAGTCTATTTTATACCAAATATATTCAGAGCACAGTACACAAACAGCAACAATAATTTGTTGCTGTTTAAAATCACAATGGATAAGGCAAAAAACTAAAGTCCTAATTTGGACTTTATCCATCAATTGCCATCTATTGGTGGATAAAAGAAGTTTATGAGTAGTAAATCAATCTTAAAATTACCATCTCTCAGATCTTTGACAAGCTGATACAGCTTGAATGCTACACCTTTTGAGGTTTGGGAAAATGTTCTAGTTGCTACTGATTCCAAAAATCAGTCTCACTGACTATAATCACTTATATGTAATGCAAGTGATTATAAGTCATCTAATCCTGTATGAAAGGGTGTCTAAATCATTATCTGCAACCTTGTTAACAACTCTACCTGCTGCTAGGTCACAAGTATAGGACACTTCATATGTTCCTGGATATGATTAAGAATGGAGTTTTCCTTAGGAGAGACAAGTTACTAGTTTGATATATGGTTGGAATGTGGTGGGAGTTAATATTTATTAAACATTCTGGAAATCTTTTCAGATGTATCCTGAATATATAGGGAGGTAACAAAATGCATAATCGACAAAATCTAGGCCTTACTAATAGTTAAAGGAATAAACTTCTTAAATAGCTGAAGAAAGTCACCACATCTTGCTCAAAGAAAGTGTTAAGAAACTAAAGGTTTTTCAATGCAAAGCCACCCAGAATATATAGGGTGCCAAAAACTCACACCTGATATTCTCTATGTCCAATTGTTGATAATATAGACAGTCCTGCATTTAAACTTGCTAAACAGTTGGCGAAATCATTAGCCTCTTCTTCCTTTCTAAAAAAATTCTATTCATATTATGCCATCATTTTAAAATCATATGCTAAAAAGGTCCAACATTATGATTTGTTTCAATAATATCTAATTTATTAATGTGCCCCTTGATTTGATGAAGTCCAATTTTTACCAGATATATTTTAATGAAATGGTACATGCTGATTATTTCACATGGAAAGGAAAAATATATAAATTGGATGGGGCAAAAATGCCCCCCCCCCTTTTTTTTTTTCCTCTAGTGTATTTCTAGTGTACATAGAACACTTACAGACCCAAGCACGCACGCACAGCCACACTCTTGGCTGCATTACGTAACTGTTTTTGCTATTTGACCACATGTCCAGATATATTAGATAAAATTTTAGTGCATTTAAACATCCAACATTATTATTATTATTGAGGCCTCCATGGAGTCAAATGACTCATTGTGGGAGTTCCTTCCTAGGAAATACAAAGTCCATCATACCACTCCTTGAATTCATTGACTTCTTGCTTTCACCACTCTATCAGGCAATGTATCCATGGTTCAACCACCCTCCATGCAAAGAAACCACTTATCACCCTCTTGTTCACAGCTTCTTTATGTAACTTGTCATAAGCCAGGGGATGGTCCTTGTCATCGCTCCTTCCCGCTGTTCCACCAAGCGAAAGAACTCCCCAGTGTCAACTGTGTAACTACCTCTCAACAGAGTCAGTAGTAGTAATCATATGCCTTTTAAATGATTCATCATCTTTTTCTATTTATAGAAAGCCAACATATACTAGAGGATATTTATACAAAAAACACATCATCCAGCCCAAAAGTACAGTATCTAAAAACACTAACACACAGAGCTAGTGCTATCTGTTCGAATGAAACTGCACTTACTACTCTACTTAACTACCTTCGCCGTATATTTTCAGCCAGATGATCTCCTTTCCCTACATACATAAGACCATAGCAAAACTTAACTATCCCATATATTGCACATCTGAAAATATATCCAGAGTGCTTAAATAAGTTTCACACCACATTCAAGCCATATATTAAACTGGAAACAGTCATCAATTCATCTAAGGAATAATTCCATCCTTTATCACATTCAAGAATATATGAAGTGGTCCTTGTGAACCGACTTACTATGGATGAACAGAAAGATCTGCTGACATCCATTTCAGAGAACATGGAGAACATAAATGCATTCACTATCAAGACACCCTTTCACATAAGATTAGATTGCAAAAACCAAAAATACTACATATAAGTCATTAGAGCTACAAAAAGAGATATTGTTTTTGGATTGAAAAGCAGTTATCAAACATTTGCCAAACCAACAAATATGGCTGTATCAATGTGCCAAATTCTGGCATTCCAGAGATCAGAAACTACCTTAATGAGTAGCCTCTGGATCCTTTCCTACATCTCTTCATCCTTTTGAAATCCAGGTGACCAAGATCTCATTTCCTTCACCTCCAACAATACATCACTACCAAGCAGTAGCACACTCAGGATTTAATCTTGAGGGGGGGTGAGTTGAGTAGACGATTTGAGAATACACATAGCATACGATATATGACTGAGCATCTGCAATCATTGCTAATTCATAAGTAGTATAGAAATAGAAGACACAACACAACATAAATAAAAACAAAACATGAATTTTAATTAGGAAAAGACTTTTGGAAAATTTTCTAGTGTTTTTTTCCTTTTTCTTTGGGGTGGCTCAAGGTCCCTTCCCCCTATGGGTGCACCACTGCTACCAAGTGTAAATTCTATATTCATCTTTGTTTCCCAAATTTTAAAACCTTACATTTTGCAACATCGAACTGACATCCCCACTACCATGCCCATTCACTCAATCTATTCAAGTCTTGTAAGGCCACAACATCTGCTCTACTTAAAGATTAAGACATGAATAATATACGTTCAAACATATATCAAAAAAGAAAAAGAAACTAGATGAAAAAAAAGTAATCTTTGACATACCTTTGGAGGATCCTCATATTTACTTTAAAATTTTTGATGTAACAACATTGGGAAATATAAATTCAGTAAAATACAGATAGAACTCTTAAATTATTTGTTTTAAGTTTATATTTTACTGATTTTATATTTTCCAGTGTTGTTAAATCAAACATTTTAAAATAAATATAAGGATCCTCCAAAGGTATGTCAAAGATTATGCATGCACCTGCAAAGCACAATTGGAAGAATGATGGTACATTGCACCCTTCAATTGGAAAAGGCCTAAGTTCAATTCTTGTTGTAACAAAAGGAATCCTTATATGAGTTTTTTTCAATTGAAGATGAGTTAGCCGATGTCATACAAAAGTAGCAGCAGTTTTTTTCCTCCCGAAAACTCAGGTTTTTCATCCCACATACAGAAAAATCTGCCTTCAGGACACATGCAATTTACAGACAAAAAATACTAGTGGTGGTGGTGAGAAGTAGATGCCACTGGTATAGATGGAAAGTTATAAAGTAGGTGCCCTCCCTCTATGAGTCTTACTCCTTGAAGGTGTTACGAAATAACAGTAATTATTTTTTCATATAATTTATTTTTGAATATATGTTTAAACGTATATTATTCATGTCTTAATTTTAACGACAGCTAAAATACAGAAATAAGGAAACTATTACATACTAAAAACATCATACAAGAAATAGAAGAATACTAGCAAAATTGGACACCACATAGAAAATAACAACAGGATTCCTAAACTAGCACTAGAATATAAACCTACAGGAAGAAAATACTGTGGGCATCCAAGACCAAGATAGAAAGATCAACCTCATCTACCGAGCAAGAAAAGGACATAAAGCCTATACCTAAATTGTTCAGACGACGACATCCATGTCAACACACACACAGCTTATATCTTCTCTATAAACAGAACTTTTATTCCCATTTTGATTTGGGAATTTCATTCCCAAATCAATAAATTTTCAATTTATCAATTATCAATATTATTTTTTGATGTTAATTATTATTAAACCTCCATAGAGTCAAAAGACTCATCATGGGGAGGTCTACTGTTACATACAGTTTATCATACCACACCTTAAATGTTTACTGTCTCTGTGCTCACCACACTCTTGGGCAACACATTCCAGTCACTCATCACTCTCCTTGCAAAAAAACCTGTTCTTCGCTCCCTTGCTCACTCTCCCCTTATACAGCTACCAGGGATGACCTCTTGTTTTCTCCCTATCTTCACCCATTTTATACAAAACCTCTCCCATATCAATCTGGTAATAATCACTTAACAGCTTATATGTCTCAATCATATTCTCTCTCCTCCTCCTATCCACCAATTTCTGCAAATTGTATTTTCTCAATCTGTCTTCATACTCAACATTCCAGAGACCAGAAACCACCTTAGTCTAGGCTTTATGTCCTTTTCTTGCTCTGTAGATGAGGTTGATCTTTCTATCTTGGATGCCCACAGTATTTTCTTCCTGTAGGTTTATATTCTAGTGCTAGTTTAGGAATCCTATTGTTATTCATTCTTTCTATATGGTGTCCAATTTTGCTAGTATTCTTCTATTTCTTGTATGATGTTTTTAGTATGTAATCGTTCCCTTATTTCTGTGTTTTAGCTGTCGTTAAAATTAAGACATGAATAATGTCTGTGGACCTTTTCCAATATATCTATCTTTTTTTGAAAACCAAGCGACAAAATCTGTGCACAATAATTCATGTGACCTAATCAGTCTCATACAAGGAGTAACTGCAACAAGTCAGTGACCTCCACATTGTTCCCGTTATCTGTTATGTTGTCCTCACAGTTTTAGCAATATGTCCTCAAATAGTAACAAATAAATATTTTGTGTTTTTTTTTTCATCATCATAATTCCTAAATTAATCTTGTCATAAATATACAGGGTGGTTCAAAATTCCACATACAAACTTTGAGGGGAGGAGGTAGAGAACATCAAAATCAACCATATTCACACAGGAAAGCATGACCGGAAATGCCACCCGAAAGTGATAGGCGGCACTGTTTGCCAGTGCTCCGGGTGAGCAATTAGGGCTTCCTCATTCAAGCTTTTGATGTCTTACAAAGAACATGCATCGTTTTACAAACACTGAGATGGCAGACATGAACCTCGTTTATGGGTTAGCTGACGGTAATGGACGAGCCACTGTACGAATGCATTGCGAAAGGTACCCACACAGACGTGTACTGCATCACCAAATGTTTGCACATTTTCATCAGAATTTGTGTGACTATGGATCATTCAGGGATTGCAGGCATGATAGTGGGTGGCCACAATCGACGTGAAATCCCACCATGGATGAGGAGGTGTGGCATGCGATGGACAATAATCCAGAGACAAGCACACGTGCCACTGCCTCTGCTATAGGAGTATCTCGATCCAGTGTGCGCATTTTGCACTCCGAGTCCTTACATCCATTTCATCTGCAATGGGTCCAGTTACTGATGGCAGAAGATTATCCTCAACATGTGGAATTCACGCAGTGGTTTCTGCAGAAGAGTGCCATAGACCCGGATTTTCCAACTTGTGTTTTGCTCACAGATGAAGCTTCATTTACCCGCGAAGGGATCTTCAATCACCACAATGTTCATGTGTGGGCCCATGGGAACCCACACGCTGTGCCATCACATGCTGCACAACAACGCTTCGCCATTAATGCCTGGGCAGGTATCGTTGCTGATGTCCAGTCGGCCCATACCTGTTACCACCAAGACTGGACTCCCAGAAGTATCAGACCTTTCTGGAAGAAGTTCTGTCAGATATACTTAAAAATGTTCCAATGACTGTTAGTCGACAGATGTGGTTCCAACGCGACGGGGCTCCAGCCCATTTTGGCATTTCTGTGCATCAGTATTTGGACAGGTCCTTTGGGGCTCGATGGATTGGGCGTGGTGGATCAGTCACATGCCCCCCCCCACGCTCACCTGATTTATTGAGCATTGATTTCTTTCTGTGGGGGACCCTTAAAGCCATGGTGTATAAAACGGCTGTTGTCTCTGACATGGACCTCGTGGCAAGAATCACCATTGCCGTTGCTAATATCCGGGAAACTCCAGATATTTTCAAAAATGTACGGCAATCAATGCGTCGTCAGCATCAGGCATGCATCACTGCTAATGGTCGTAACTTTGAGCACCTGATGTGAAACTATATTATGTATCCAACTACTATTAAACTGTTCAGTTATGTCTAATAAATTTTTTACACTACTTACTGCCTTGTGTTATTTCTATATCTTTGTGTCCTGTTAGTACCTTCCGGTGATGCTTTCCTATGTGAATATGGTTGATTTTGATGTTCTCTACCTCTCCTCAAAGTTTCTATGTGGAATTTTGAACCACCATGTATATAAATAAATAAATGTGTGTGTTTTCAGATGGAGCTTTATTTTCTGAGTGAAATTTTTTGCTCAACCTCAGAAATATATCTTACAAGAGAAAGTAAATTGTTCCAATACAGACAGCTGTCCAGATAGATAAAGAATTCACAATAATAAAAAAGTTTCTATCTGGGATTATTAATTCATGCGATTAGAAAAAAAAAAAAAAAAAATCCTTTTAAGTTGTTCCAAAAGAAACATTTTATTCTGGTTCAAAACCATTTCAACCTGTGGTAATGAATGCTAAGATCTTATTAATTAAACCATACTACTGCTGACATTGGTTAAATCCCATAGTGGCATGGATATCTTTACAAATCTTTGGATCAATTTCATTGCCAACCACTACTTATTTGAGATCTGAAGTACCAGAAATTAAAGAATGGATTACTTACATTAAATGAATTTTGATTTTTTTTTCTTTTGTGATGTTTTTTTTTGGCATATTCCTATTAATTAAGTATATATTATGTTCCATTTTTAAGTTAAACAGAACGTAATTTATTCATTCTTTAACATTTCTAGTCTTATGCATACCAATTATATTCTAATTTTATGACAAATGCCTGAAGTGGTCTGAAAAATTCCATTCTTGTCTAGAGCAATGGAATTTTTCTGAGATTATTTGACCCTAATCCCACTCATAGTATTAATGCATAATAGGCTTACAACTTTTTGTGAATGGGTTTCACATAAGAAGTCAAAGCCAGTCATGTAACTAGGCTGCAAATTATATGACCTAAAACTGCTGAAGAACATAACCAAGGAATAACGAAAAGACAATGAAAATAAGCAATGATGTTTGTGTGCACTTGTAAGCTGCAAAAGGGTGGTTGGGTCTATATGGCATTAAAAAACTGTCATTAAAATCATTGCTAAGTGCATGCCCAATTACCAGCTAATTAGTAAGTAGATAATACTAAGAAAGAGAGTAAGGATGAAATTAATAAAACGCATATGAAATACAAGAATAGCAGCAATAACGTGAATGGAATCACTCGTTCATCATGAATCTCTCGCTGAGAATATAATCCCAACCAACATTATCCCTCAGATGATCACCCTGTAAAATGCAGTTTTCAGGAAGATCGCTACCTTTAACAAGTGACAAACAGAAGCACCTGCCTTTTGCCTCGCCAATCTAGTCCTCAAGTGTAATAATAGACTTTTAACATGAGTACTAGTTGACACTCCGCTATATCCTCATTTTATAAACATAAATAATGTAAGTAATGTATCTCAATTATCATGTGGGAAGGGTGGGTTCGTACACGTAGCCAGGCAGCATTTCTGTGTGACCCGCGGTTCTGTTCTCTTTACTATATATAATTCAAAATATTGGGTTATATTAACGAGCACGGCTTCTCTAAAACTGATGAGTGATCCAAAAACAAAGGCTTGTAAATATTTACCGAAATATTTTTGAACAGTCAGGAAATTTTCCTGAAAAAAATTCGAATCTGAAAAATGCAGAATACACAAGATCAAGGCATGTATCGTTCCCAATGGCAAACCTTTGTTACATTTGTGAAGTAAATAAATAAATCATTGAAACTTTAATTCGGTTTTATTATTATGCATTTTCTGTTGTTAATATGAATTATGAAACAGCAATAGGCGAATGTTACGAATATTCTCATACAAAATTAAATGAAACAATAATAAAAAAAGCTCTCGTTCATCATGTGGTTATTTATCCTCTCCCATTAATAAATGGCATAAATAAAATTTATGCCAATTAATAAATAAAAGAGATATTTTACCAGACTATACATTTTACTTGACGTCAAGTCCGAAATATACAATAAACGCATGCACACACGCACAGTAATGACATTATGATAAATTTTTTTTTTTTCTCAACACCAGAAATATGTTGATCAAGAGAGCACACAACTGAAGGGATGAGGAAAACGGGGGGAAAAGAAAAGTAAATTCAATCACTCTCCATAAAATATGTACACTTTTTAAGACATACCTATAGAACTACTGCATAGTTGACATTTCAGTACAGTGGAAATGCTATTACCCGACATTGTTGGAAGTTAGCATTTTTGCGAAGTGGTCACTAAAATAATACTTCCGCCAAAACTTGCAAATAATGACATACCACAATTTATACTTACTACCCACAGAAGTTAAAACGAAATAACCCAACTCCACCAAAGAAATAACCAAGAACCCTGATGCTATCAAAATACTTCCAAAGTCAGATGGCGATAGACATTCTCACACCGCATTATGGTAAACACTGCACCGGCAACTAGTACGAGGTTATTTTACACCAGAAATTTAAGTGGATCACGATTGATCTTTCTTGTACTGTGTGGCCATAGCAACAGCAAAGAATCCTTAGAATCCATACCGCACTGCACAAAAACAAATAAAATAATAATAATAATAATAACAAAAAAAAAAAACCTACAAGACATAATTGGTTAAAAGTTATTCATCACTATACCTTCATTTCAGCATTAATAAAAATAAGCATTCTGTTTACACTGGAAAGAATAGACAAGTGTAGCTGGATTCCTCATTTTAATTACATGATCTGTGTACTAAATTTATAATAAATTTAAGTAAATACTGCCTGTACTAAATTCTATCAATTTTAGGGTGTTTTTCCAAAAACGAATTGTTTATGGAAAAAAACCATCTCATGAACGAACAAATATAAAGTGTGGGTGTGCGTACGGGGTGTGGGTGCTGCAAGAGTGTGAGTGTGGGCAGTGTGAACAGTGAACAATTTTTGTGCTGATTGAAATAATAGTGATGAACTTAAAAGTGAATGCGCTTCAAAGAAAAACCACCAGCGGGATTACGCGAAGGAATACGCCATATATATATATATACATATCTCAAGTAAGCAAATTTGAATATATCTAAGCATGAACAGCTTAAGTCCCGACGACTTTATATAGTTTTTAGTTAGGAAGCTGGCGCTCAACCTCCTCAAAAAAATTCTTGAAGAAATTTGAGGTTAAGTAACTAGGGTTCCTAAACCATTAGTCAACGGCAGTGGACACCACAGAAGGGGACGACACAACACCATATGAAGAAAGGAAGATCGACCTGATAATCTCTGCTCCCACACCAACAGACCATACAGAAACACAAGCGCGAAAAAAAGCGTGAAACAGCGGAGCCACAGACAAACGAGGGGATGGAAGAAGTCAACCCCCAACACGGATCCCCTCACCCCAACAACGAAAACGTCCCATCAATTGTACTACGGGAAAAAGATAGACTGCCCTCAGGCGCATTATGAAAAAGCAACAAAAACCATGGACGACTTAGGCATTAAGTATCAGTATCATACTTTCTCGCTTAAGTTAGGGAAAAACCTAAAAGTTGTGCCTAGGGGAGTAACGAAAAACATCACCACAGATGAAATAACCGAAGACCTCTGCCTCCACAATCTCCCACCTGTCAAGGTCAGCAAAATGCTGCAGGCTTACAAGAGCCCAAAGGCCCTAGTTCTCGTGGAGATACACAACACCTACAAGAATATATACAACAAAATAACGATCTGAAATCTGAAAAGTAAACCCGAACCACTGAGGAAAAGAACCTCGTCGGGTCAGTGTCACAGATGTCAAAAATAAGGGCATGTGCAGAAGCTCTGCAGGGATGATTACAAATTCCCCAAATGTGGACAAAAACCACCCCAAAACCACCTGCTCAAAACCGAGGACCTCACCAACCAAATGCGCGAACTGCGAGGGGACCCCACCCGGCAAACTACAGAGGCTGCAATTTACCTGTGTGATAAAATATATAAATAAATATAAATCCTCTAACCCCTTTTATTGCACCAAAGGAGCAGACGAGAGCCTTTTAGCAATAACTTTTGGGAGACTGAGGGGAATGGGTTCATTTCAACTATAGCCAATGAGAGAGCTGGCGCAAGACTCTCTCAGTAATTATATATGCGAAACAAGGTGAAGAGAGGCAGATGACAAGCGCTGCCATCTCGTGCATCATGAATCTAACACACACTATATGTTTGAAATTGTTTGGGTTCTATGGCGGATTTTGCTGAATCTATCGAGCAAAACACGCTTGCCCGTGTCAGAGTGACTAACTCAGAAACTGGTAGAGGCAAGGCGTGGTAAAAAAAAAAATCCTCTAGTCGCGACCCTATCGTAAGTCTTCGGGCAGACTAGCTCTAGAGATGTACAGACCACTTCCATTGAGCTTAACAAGCTCAACTGCCTGCAAGATAAGTTTCATTTTTTGGTATGGTAATTACCAAAATAGAAGGTACTGAATAGAAAGATATTAAACATTTATTATTCTTTCACAGCGAAATATATTATTGAAACATGAGAAATTCGTAAGCAAACAGAACATATTTGTTTGAAAACAAACACATGTTTGAAAACGATTTGTTTGAAAACAAACCATTTTCCCATTGAATTAATGTATTGTAAAATGGATTAATCCGTTTCCGAACCCCAGATGATTGCTTATTAAACCTTTATAACTTACAGTACTTAATGCATAAAATCGTATACAAAAAGAATAAACACAATAAATATATAAAATAGAGATGAACATTGAACTTAACTTTACCTGCATGGAGGAGAGTTGATGGTGTAAGTGGAAGGTGATGAGGAAGGGAAGTCCCTTTCCATAAAAACATCAGGTAACTGTCCTTTTGGTTTTTTTTCTCTTTCTCTTTTCTGTATCTCGGCACCGCTCTGCTTGAGAGTAGTGCCAAGGGAGAGAGAAAAGAGATGGCCTCTGCTTCAGACACACTGGGCATCTGTCTCACTAAAAACCTGTCCAATGAGATTTGTTTTTGCCTGCGTTTAAAAACGTTTTTGAAGTGAGACATGGCATTGGAATTGAAAAGGTTTATGATGCAGTTTGCTACAGCTTTGTCAGGGTGATATCTTTCCACAAAACTTTGCACCTCACCCCATTTTGCACACGTTTCGTTGATCAAAGAACTTGGAACATCCTTCCTTCCTTCCTCTGTCTCTGAAGACATTTCCTCCACCACCATCTTTTGCTGCTCCTTCTGAAGGCGTTTCAGTTCTTCTGTGGTGAGCTCATTCCTCTGGTCCTCCACATCAGCATTGTCAACTTCCAAGCCCGTGCTTTTGTCCTGAAACACAATATCATTGACAACAGCAACATACTTAGCCTCAAAGTCTTCAATGTCTCTGTCTGCAGCACAGTCTGGTCACAATTTCCTCCAGGTCGAGTTCATGGTCCATTAGTCACTTTCACCCAGGCTTTGTCAAGGATACTTAAAAGATGTTGAAGTGATTTTTCCAGAATTCTCTGAGCGTTAATTCTGTGTCAGAGGTCACTTCAAAACACCTTTGAAACAGTTCTTTGGTGTAGAGTTTCTTAAAGTTCAAAATGGCTTGCTGGTCCATGGGCTGGATTAGAGGAGTCATGTTAGGAGGGGAAGGAACTTCACTGTGATAAAATCAAACACCTCCATCAACTCGTCACCCAAGTCTGGAAGGTGAGCAGTAACTGAGGATCTCCCGCCATAAGCGCCTCCGTAGCGCAATTGGAAGAACGACGGTACATTGCGCCCTTCGATTGGAATTGGCCTAAGTTCGATTCTCGTCGCGACGGGAGGAATCTTTATCTGGTCGATTTCAATCGACGGTGAGTTAGCAGATCTCATACGGAGGTAGCAGGGTTTTTTCTCCCGGAAACTCGGGTTTTTCATCCCGCATACATACAAATCGGCCCTTCAGAACACACGCAATTTACAGACAAAAATTACTAGTTGTGGTGGTGTTGGAGGTTGGCGGTAGATGGCGTTGATTCGTAGTAGCGGTAAGGTCTAGAGATAGTTGAAGATGTCCTCCCACGATGAGTCTTCGGACCCCTTGGAGGTATCAGGAATAATAATAATAATAATAATAATAATAATAATAATAATAATAATAATAATAATAATAATAATAATAATAATAATACATCTCAGCCCACGGAGCACGTGGTTGCCGGTTTGCCTGTTCGGAAACTGGTGTGTTTTTTGTTCGGAAAATATGTTTGGGAACAGATTTGTTCGAAATGAGAGTCATTCGACAACCAAGGTTCACTGTATTTCGAAACAAAGAGAAAATCATAATTCTAAACTCTATGATGAATTTGTATGCAATTTGGTGAAAAACAGCATATGAGATGTGCAAGAACCCCACAAAAGTTGCAATTAAATAGCTTAATTTAGTCACAAATAGTTACATGAACACAACGGTCAAAAACAAAAGGGTGAACATTGGATTGCAAAGTTCCTCAATAAGGAATGCGGTACCTTACAGAAATACAACAATCATATTTCAAACTGTTTATATTGGTGTCCCAGAGCTCAGCTGGTAACAATTGCACTCCAAAGTGCCTCAAGGTTTTGGGATGAGCGGGTCAGAAAAGAAACACACCTACCTAGAGAATTCTGAACATGCTACTCTATAGAATTAAGGTCAGGAGACCTGGACGTCCATTTGATACGTACAATGGTCTTTTATTGAAGATACTGATCCACGAGCTTGTAGGATAAACGTCTTATTTGCAGCATTCGTGGTTTGGCTAGGGAACACATACCGGTAAAGGTGTCCATCTAACCAGATACTCCCCGAAATCATCACACTATCTCTGCCATAAGTGTCCCTTTCACGAATAATGAGGGACAATAACGTGTTCTTCCAAGATCAGAGCATGCTTGGTATCGCTTTATAGAGCAAATAGGGACTCGCCTGTAAACAATACGATCCCATTAATCTTAGGTCCACTTGATGTGTCGAGCCATGACTCGAGCCTTGCCCATTTCAAATGTTCTCTCCTGTGGTATGGGATTAGGAGCACACAGCCTATCAGTCACCTAACATATAGATCACCTTCGTGAAGTCTTCTGCACACAGTGGAAGTATATATCAATGTTCCTTTAGCCAACAAGATCAAATCGTAGCAGATTTAGAATAGCACTTCTGTTTTATCGAGTATATAAATGGAGTTATCGGTTATTCATTGCAGTTGTAGCCCATAGACTTCCTTCGCTGTATCCCAGGATGCTGTTAGATTGTAATTGGTTCCACAGTGTGTAAACAACACAACAACTCACATGCAACCATTTGGCAACCTGCACCTGACTTCGGCAGGGCTCTGGTCTTAGATTGGCTCACTATCAGTTCATTGGTTAAACGATGTCTTGCAGCCAAATCCAAGCATTTTGCTATCACAAAATATCTCACTCTCACACCAGACACGAAACTGAAAAACCACTCGAAAATATTAACTTGTATGCCATGGCTCATTTCATATATTGCTCACAGGGCCATTAATTTGTATATGATAACCAGACTCACTTTTACATAATGATTTTTTTTCTTTCTCACAAAAATATCATGATTTTTCTGTTTGTTCTTTAATTTATGGAAACTAGGGTATTTAAAAGAAAGCAACCCTATCCAGCGGCCTGTACACATTTGTCTTTGGTCAGTGCTTTTAAGACGACTAATTTCGTGGTGTGTGAATTATGATGGCCGAGGGAAGTGGCCAGAAGAAGCTTCCCCTGACAGTCGTAATTCCACCATCTAAATTTTATAAATGCAAACGTATTTATAAAATTTAGATGGTGGAATTTATGTAAAAAATAACCATTTATGTAAAATACATCTTAACTGGATAGTTGTGGATTAAGGGGAGGGTTTTCGGGCACCCGCATACAGTTTCTGTCTAGTGTGTAATTAAAATTAATAATTAGCGAAACCTATAAAAGCACTAATGAAAAAATGCCATAGAAGCTCCTGAACAGCACAGTAGTGTAATGTAAAGTTGATTCTGATGCCAAAATATTTTCATAAGTTCTTTGCAAACCAAAATTTCTTTCAAAGTATTTAGCCACGACACGATGGCAGTTTCGGCTTCACTCTCCTTTCTGAATTCCTATCAAATGATTGGTTCCTTTGGGCCATATGTCAGTATAACGGCTGAGGGTGGGCTTTCTTTCCAATCCTCCAAAACTTAGGACAAAACGGACTCGCATATTATCTTTGGGGAATAAAAGCCTTTGGAGGATTCATTGGTTATAAAAGAATAAAGGAAGTTTAACACCCCGCTTTCTTTCAACAACCATGACATTACTTACTGTATTGTATCAGAGAAGCATCTAAAAAGAAATGTTTCGATAATGATATCCAGAAAAAAAATAAAAATTCATTATTTTATCTTCTCCAGCATGCAATATAAGGGATGTTTTCAAAGTTACATTAGAAAAGATAGAAAAACTGGACATTTCTTCCTTTTCTATATATTATTATTTTTATACGGGCACCTCCATGGAGTTTGAAGACTCACTGAGAGAAACCCAATCTATCATACCTCTCCTTGAACCCATTAACAGACAAAGGATTCACAACTGACTCTGGCAACCCATTCCACTCGTTAACAACTCTCCAAGTAAAAAATATATTCTCACACTCCTACTAACTATACCTTTATTCAACTTCCAGGGATGACCCCTTGTTCTGGTCCCTCTAGCCAAGTGCTGAAATATTTCCCCTGCATCAATCCTATAAAACCCTTTAAGCAACTTAAATGTTTCTATCATATCTACTTAAAGGTTTCTATCATATCTACTTCTTTTTTTCCTATCAACCAACTTCTGCAATCCACAATCTTTCCCCATAGGAAATATTACACAGGCACTGACCATCTTTGTCACTTGTCTCTGAATCTTCTCCATAGCTTTCTCATCCCCAAGAAACTCCTAATTGACCAGACTTTAGCAAAATCAGTGCCGTAATGAGGGAGTGGCGAAAGAGGCGCACGTTATGGGCGCAAAACGTAAAAATGTAAAAAATAAAAATAAATAGATAGATATAAAAGTCCTCGATTTTATATTGAATTTTTAAATTTCGGCAATATGCTGCTTTAGACACACAAATTCTACAACTCATTTTGATGTGGTTAAGAGTAAGTATTTAACATGTTGCATTTATTAAAATTTAACTTGTTATATTTAAATTTTTCAAAATTTTTGTCAATTTTAGATTAGGGGAGCACAAGTTAGACATTTGCCACAGGCACTTCATACCCTCGTTACTGTACTGAGCACGGTAAATCCAGATATGGGCATATCAAGGCCTTAAAAAGAGAAATAACAACTTCCTTATCTATACTTGTTAATACCCAAATAATCTTATGGGCTACCCAATGGTGTAGCTAGAGTTTTTGCTACCTGGGGTGGTCTCTAATTTTGCTGTCCCTCTCAATACAACCAAAAATACTACAAAAAGTCAAAACGACGTTCATAGGGAAATAAATTAAAACACTATGTATATTTTTGAAGTAAAACTTTAATTTCAACATTCTAAAATGTTATTTATCTTACTTTTCTGTTAGCAAAATCGTCAATGACATTGGCGAAGCCTATTTCATAGTAATGTAGGTAATTCTTAATCAATTTTATTTAGAAAAACTCCTCTCAGAACTAACAACACTTACAGCAATTGTGAGGAAAATTCGCAGTCGGATTACAATATTTGGAAATGAGTTCTCGAGACTGTATTTTAGAATTAACTGCAAAAGTTCAAAAAAGGTTCAAAGTGCCGCCCGGGGCGGACCCCCCCAGCTACGCCTCTGGGGCTACCTAAGCGATATGTCCTCTAAACTTTAACTCTCTGTCTACCACCACTATCCCTAAATCTCTAGCTTCATCAATTTCCTGGAATACAATGCAATTAATGTGATACATGACTTGTAATCTCTTTATCCAGAAATGCATAACATTACATGTTTCCACATTAAACTGACACCTGTTATCTTTTGCCCGTACTGACAGATTATTTAAATCATCCTGCAAGCCCTCCAACATCACTTTGATTAACTATTACTCCATCTAATTTTGCATCATCAAACAAAAAACAATTGAATATTTCCTTTCAGGTTATTTCCTATATTATTCATGTACAAATTAAACAGTAATGATTCCAGAAGTGAACCTTATATCAAACCACTATTCAGCTGTTTTTGCCTCGATTCTGCCACTCCATATACCACTTTTTGATATCTGTCCATCAGCCATCCTCTTATCCACTTAACCAGTGTCGTATCCATCCTCATTTGTTCTAATTGGCATAACAGTATTCCATGTGGTATTCTGTCAAATATCTTTGCAAAATCCAGCAGAATCATCATAGAGCCATTTCATTTGTCCAACCCAGCTGTTACACTATTGGAAAAAGTTAGTAAATTACTAAGGCATGAGTGACCCTTCACAAAGCCATGAAGCCTCATAGCGTATCATATTCTTATCACACCATTCTTGAATTCTCTTTGGCCAATTTTTTCGGTACTTTTGTCATCATTCCTGGGATACTGATTGACCTATAGTTTGCTGCAGTCTTAGAATCTCCCTTATGCAATGGAATTATTTTTCCCTCTTTCCACTCCCTTAAAACTCTACCCAAGCTGAGACGTAAATTAAAGAGCCTAGTCAGAGTCATTACCAGTTCACTTGCACATGCTCGCAAAACGTTAGCTGATATCAGATCTAATCTCACTGCTGTATTTACATTGAAATTCTGCAATATCCTAAGAACCTCCAATTCATCCACCTCTGTTCCAATATCAGTGTCTGTCACATATGTTAAAGAAGTAACCTCATTAGGATGATATACCCTTGCAAAGTGGTCACTCAGTAACTCAACTATTTTATCTGCTTCTGTTTCCTCATACAACATCACCACTCATTAAGGTTAATCTTCCATAGTCATTCTTCCCTCTTCTTGCCACATAATGAAAGAACTCTTTGAGATTTCCTTTGGCCTGCTTGCCTAGATTCTTCTCATAATCTGATTTTGCTTTCCTTACCATACCAGTAACCTTTCTCTTTATATACCCTTCACAGAATTTTCTTCTTCTGCAGCTCATGCTTAGTGATATTACTCATCCATCTAACTCCTATCTGATTAACTCCCCTTATTTTAGGTATACCATTTAATATTGCTTCCTTTAGATGACCCTTAACTATATCCCATGCACTACTAACATCCTTATCTTGCAGTGTTTTATGCCATGGCACAGATTTAAGCTTCTTCCTAAGCTTACCATAATCAACTGTCTTATATTTCCACATATACCCCTTTTTGATATATGTGGAGGCAATGTACAAGATTGTAATGTTTTCAAACTTACATGTCATATAGGTTCAGACTATTGCTACCATTATTCTGCAGTGTGTTTCTTCTAAACATTGCATCTGTAGTCTAAGGCTATCACCTAGAGTGATGAATGATTTGTTTAAAAATCTAAAATGCCTAAATTCCTGAACAATGTTTTTTTCTTGGGTAATTAAATTTCCATGGTTGTTAATCAGCATTCCAGTTTTCGTTTATATCCTCTTTTTGCATATCCGACAGCATATGAAGAATCTCTTGTGTTATTTGTGAATTGAAGGATTTCTTCTGCACAACAAGTAATAATATTTTTGATTTGGGTTCATTTCTTATGGATGTTTCTCTCAAGTATAAGATATTTAATATTTAATAAAAAGTGTGAGAATGTAAATATGCTGTCTACGTATATTTACATTCTCACACTTTTCATTACATCCAGTGCCGGCGGAAGCGGGCATGCAGTGCATGTGGGCGCCGCCGCCCGGGACATGGTTCATAAGTTCATTTTTAAGAAACAAAATTTTTATCATAAAAACAAAAATTTAATATTTATCATTCTTAGAATGATCAATATCAAAATAAATAAGACCAGATACACCGAATAAAAAATTTAAAAAATGTATATTGCCGCCTCTTTGATCAGCCGGCTGTTTACAATTTTGCAGCGAGAGCAGGCTAAATGCTTGCCTGCAGAATGTTGTGTCTACTGCAGTCTATCTAAAGTGAAACGTGAAGAGTTTTTATGCGCAAAAACGAATTTTCGTACAAAACATTTGTTGCTAGTTAACCAGTCATATGGTACTCATCTCAGTAGGCTACTGACAGTAGCGCAGTGCGGACTATTATTTCGTCTTTGTGTCGTGTTGTGTAATAATTTCTTCTGGGTATAAAATATAAATGAAATCAAAAATTAAAAAAAAAAAAGGTTATCCGGTGCACAAAATCGTAAGCGTCATGCTGCGAAAGAAGCAGATATAAGAAACAAACTGGGACTCTTAATAAATTTGTTAATATATTAAAATTTTCTGATGCAGATTGTAACCAACTCGATACAGCAGAAATCAGAGTTGAAGAACTGTGCACATCATCCAGTTTTCATGAAAGTATTATTGTAACTATTTAACAAGATAACAAGACGCATGGTTTAAGTGAAAAACAGTTAGGAGAAGATTTAGTTGTAGTTGACAACGAAACTAACACATTGTTAGTCTCTGTAAATTTAGAAGATCCAGGTGAATGGGGAAATACTGATGAAAAATTACGAGATAAACTCCCCTTAGGATTGGTTTCTTTGCATGTAGGGTGGTTGAACCATGGACTGCATTGCTTGATTGAAATGGGGCCTGTTCAAAAGAAAAATATAATATATCCAAGAGATACATATGGTCGTAAATTTGGCGACACGTATTATAATAGAAAAATGGAAAACGGGGAGCTCGTGCCAAGAACATTTATTCCGAAACGTTTTTGCTTTTGTTGCAAACTTTTCGCACCTACAGAATCAAGTAGTCTTGTAGAAGGTTATAACGATTGAAGAAATGTAAGTACAACTTTCCATAGACATGAGACTAGTTTAACTTACATGAAAAATTTCTTAAAATGGAAGGAACTTGATAAAAATTTAAAAAACAATACTGCTACTATTGATAGCCAGCTCAAAGCATGTATGAAATGGAAAAGAAACATTGGACGAGTGTTTTAGAACTCTTGATTGAAATTATAAAATTCCTTGGTAGCCAAAATTTAGCTTTTCACGGAACATCTGATAAATTATATGAAAGGAATAACGCCATTTAAAATTAGTCGAACTGTTCGCGAAGTTTGATCCCGTTATGGAAAATTATGTTGAAAGGGCCCTCCAACGAAACAATAGAGTACACTATCTGAGTTAAGACAGCCAAAATGAAATATTGCAAACTTTAAGTAATGCAATCAGGGATACAATTTTACTATCAATGCGACAATCTAAATATTATTCCATAAGTTTAAACTGCGCACCTGATGGAAGTAAAACAGAACAAATGACCATTATTATTCGCTTTGTTTCCTGTGACAATGGAATTGTCAAGATCAGGGAAAACTTTTTAGGTTTTGCAGATATATCAGATACCACAAGACGTGGCTTATGTGCAACAATAATGGAACATTTGGAAAAATGGAACATTCCCATTGAAGACATGCGAAGTCAAGGGTATGACAATGAGGCAAATATGAAAGGGAAAAAATATGGGCTCCAAAATTTGCGTTTAAACAAAAATCCTTGAGCTTTTTACGTGCCATGTGCTGCCCATACTCTAAATTTAATCATTAACGATGCAGACAAAGTGAATGCAGATACAATTAGTTTCTTTGCAATTATTCAAGAAATATACAATTTCTTTTCATTCTCTTCCAAACGTTGGGCAATCCTTTTAAGGTTAGTAAAAAAATGAACATTGAAACAGCCATCAGAAACGCGATGAGAAAGTAAAATTAATGTAATCGGCATTCTACGACATCAGTTAGGAGAAATTTACGATACACTTTTTGAAATTTTAAATAATGAACATTTTAATAAAGAAACTCAGCATGAAGCACAAACATTATATCCTAAAATAAAGGACTACAAATTTATTTGCTCTTTTATAATTTGGCATGATTTACTTAACAAAATAAACCCTGTGAATAAAATGCTTCAAGACAAAAATATGAACATTACACTTGCTTTAGAATCTATCGAAAACTTAAAAATATTCTTACAAGAGTATCGATCAAATACAAATTTTAAAGAAGTTCTAAAAACGGCAAAAGATCTGAGTGAAGAGGTGGATGGAGAGCAAGAATTTAAAACTGGTACGGAAGTACGACGACGAAAGAAGACACGACAATTTGACTACAAGCATCATTACGAAACGCCACAATCGTCAGAAAATAAATGTAGAGTGAATGTGTTTTATACACTTATAGACGTTGCAATGTGTTCGTTAATAGAACGTTTTGAACAACTAAAAACATATTATGATAATTTCAATTTCTTGCATGGATTACTACAAATTAATAACGACGATTTACGAAAAAATTGTGACGATTTAGAGATTCTCTTGAAGGACGGCGACAATAAAGACGTAAATGCAATAGAACTGTATGACGAGTTATGTGCTTTCCGGGATATTTTTCGAAAGGATAATTTAAATATTCAAAACCTTTTCGATATTCTTAATTTTATTGTGTCCAATAATTTATCTCTCTCTAACTTTTCAATTGCTTTTAGAATACTATTAACCTTACCTGTTAGTGTAGCGAGCGGTGAACGTTCCTTTTCCAAGTTGAAATTGATTAAAACCTACTTAAGAACAAGTATGTCACAAAATGAGGCTTGTTAGTTTGGCGTTAATAGCTATTGATAAAAAAAATGAAACCCAGCCATTGGGGAGGGCAAATTAGTCTTCTCGGTACCGGTCCCAAGCCCTGATAAATGGGGAAGGTTGGCATCAGGAAGGGCATCGGGCCATAAAAAAAAACCATGCCAAAACCAAGGATGAAATGTTGAATAACAGAGAAAGGACCACGGCTAGGGCGTACCCCGTAAGCGATGCGCAGTTCTGTCGCACGAGGACTGTGAGAAGTGGGCTATGGCTACTGAACCAAGGACGGGTTCGGCTAAAGAAGCGAGTCCAACAGAAAGAGAGTGTGTGTAAAGTAAGAATCGGATCGCTGAATGTGGGTACAATGAATGAGAAGAGTAGGGATATAGTGGACATGATGAGAAGAAGGAAGCTGAAGATTTTTTTGTGCGTGCAGGAGACAAGGTAGAAGAGTAATAAAGGAGCTGGCGGAGGGATATAAACTGTTTTATAGCGGTGTGAATGAGAAGGGAAGAAAGGGAGTTGGAATTATCATCGATAAAGAGCTGAAGGGTGGTCTGCAAAGTGTGCCGGAAGAATGATCGGATTATGAGCGTTAAGCTTGAGATGGGAGGAAGTGTGGCTACTATAGTGTGTAGCTATGCCCCACAAGTAGGTTGTGATGAGGAGGCGAAAGAGACATTCTGGAGAGAACTTGACTAAGTAGTAATGGGAATCCCTGATGGTGAGAGAGTGATCGTCGGAGCAGATCTGAATGGGCATGTAGGAAGGTGACGAAGCGGTGAAGAAAGGGTACATGGGGGTTGGAGTAGTTGTGAAAGAAATGAAGAAAGTAAAAGAATCATAGAATATGCTGTGGCCTTCGATCTGGCTATAGCTAACACGTGGTTGAAGAAGAGAGTTGGGCATCTGATAACCTATAAGAGCAGGGATAGAATGAGTCAGATTGACTATATTATGTGCCATAGGAAACATCTGAAGGAGGTGAAAAACTGTAAAGTGATTAACGGAGAAAGTGTAGCGGCACAGCACAGGTTTGTTGTGGTAGACTGTGATATAAAAGGGGAAAAGAAGAATAGACGGAAGTGGCAGATACAGAGGAGAATAAAGTGGTGGAAATTGGAAGAGGAAGGCCCAAGGAATAAGTTTAAAGAAAAAGTATTGAAAGAAATGAAGTTACCAGAGGATGTGGAAGAATGCTGGGACGTTAATAGTCGGAATATTAGAAAAATTGGAGAAGAGGTGCTTGGAATAACATCGGGAAAGGGACCACCTGAGGATAAGGAGGCATGGTGTTGGAATGAGGAGGTGCAGTTGGAGATCAAGGAAAAGAAAGAGGCAAAGAAAAAATAGGACATGAATGGAACTAGAGCCGACAAGGAGGCATATGGATTAGCGAAGAAAAATGCAAAGAGAGCTGTGGAAAGGGCGAAAGCGAGGTCAGTTGATGAGGTTTATGAAGAACTGTAGAGAAACGGTGGTGTAGCTCAGTTGTTGAGAATAGCAAAAGCAAGAGATAAGGCCTCGAAAGACATAACATCAGTCAAGCAGATAAAGGATGCCTCGGGAGTAGTATTACAAGAGGAGGACAAAATTAGAGGAAGATGGAAAGAATATTTCCGTAAACTACTAAATGAGGAGAATCCGAGAGAGAGGTGTGAGGATACAGAGGCAAACAAGAGACCGGTGCAAGACATAAGTAGAGAGGAAGTGGATTGGGTACTGAGAAAAATGAAGAATGGAAAAACTGTGGGGGCAGAACAGATACCTGGGGAAGTATGGAAAAGTTTGGGCAGTGAGGGCGTGGATATGTTATGGGATTGAGGAAAATAGCCCAACAGGAAAAGATACCAGAGGAATGGAGGAAAAGTATTCTCATCCCAATCTACAAAGGAAGAAGAGATGTTCAAGACTGTGGCAACTATAGAGGGATCAAGCTGATGTAACACACATTGAAGATATGGGAAAGAGTAATTGAAAGGAGGATATGGCAGGAAACGAAAATTGGTGAGGAGCAGTTTGGATTTATGCCAGGAAGAGGGACAACGGATACGATATTTGCGCTAAGGCGATTGATGGAGAAATATAGAGAGATGCAAGCGGAGCTGCACATGGTATTTATAGACCTGGAAAAGGCATACGACAGAGTGGCCAGGCAGGAGGTATGGAGGTGTATGAGGAAGAAGGGGGTATCGGAGAAGTACGTGAGGATGGTGAAGGAGATGTATGAGAGAACAGATACTCAGCTCAGGTCTAGTGTCGGCATGACAGAAGGTTTCCCCATTGTCGTAGGGCTACACCAAGGGTCAGTTCTGAGCCCCTACCTCTTTGACCTGGTCATGGATGTACTAGTGGAGGATGTCAAGAAGGAGGCACCATGGAGCATGCTGTTCGCCGACAACATTGTTCTATAGGAATCATCCTGAGAGCAGCTTGAAAATACCCTGGAAGAGTGGAGAAAGGTATTGGAGGAGAGAGGCATGAAAATTAACCGGGAGAAGACTGAATATATGTCAACGGGGAGTGACGAGGATATGATCATACGACTTCAGGGTGAAAGGCTAATTTCAGGGAAGAAATTCAAGTACCTTGGGTCGGTCGTCGAGAGGAATGGTGACCTGGATGAGGAAATACAGCACATGCGGCTGGATGAACTGGAGGAAGACGAGCGGGGTCCTGTGCGACAAGAGAGTGAGTTGTAAGAGGAAAGGAAAGCTGTATAAAATGGTGGTGAGGCCGGCGATGCTTCATGGCACGGAGACGTGGCCTATAACAAAGGCACAGGAGAGGAAGATGGAGGTAGCGGAGATGCGGATGTTGAGATGGATGAGTGGTATGACAAAGAAGGACAGGATAAGGCATGACTACATCAGAGGGACGATTAAGGTGGGACTAATTGGCAAGAAGATACAAGAAAGTAGGCTGAGGTGGTTCGGACATGTAGAGAGGAAGGGTGAGGAGTATTTTGGTAAACGAGTGGAGTATATGGAGTTGGAGGGAAGGAGGAAAAGAGGCAGGCACAAGCTCAGGTGGAGGGATAAGGTGACAGAGGATCTTAGGAAGAAAGTATGGAGTCCGAAAAACGCCCTGGACCGGAGAACTTGGAAGAGGAAGGTTAAAGATCGGTGGGCCGACCCCGTTTAACATGGGATAAGGAATAGTGAAAGAAGAAAGAAGAAGCTATTGAAAATGATATATGTGCGGAATTAGACCTTAAGACCATTATTTCTAATTTTGTGAATATGAAATCAAAAACCCTAATATTTTAATTAAAAAAATTTCAAGTAAATTTATGTAATTTAATTTTCTGATATTCTGTAAAGATGTTATTTTTTGAATACTTATATTAAATGTTTTAATTATTTCTCAATTCTTTTCTTATTTTCGAAATGCAAGAATTTTTTAAACTTTAGAGTTCAAATAAATTTTAACTTTAATTAAACTTCATTTTAATTTTGTTAGCGATTCGGTGAGAAAGCTATAATCCCTGTATCATTATATTCAACGATTAAAGTGAAGTGGCTTTATCAAAATTTGCTTTAACTTTTGTGAATTTTTTGAATCTTCGGGTTTTTAACGATTATCCTGCCTAATCCACACCCTCGGTTCGTTACATTTAGCGAACCAACGTGTGGCTGCTCCGTCAAAATTTATTTAAGAAATTTCAAATAATTAAAATTTTTATTATCATAAAAGAACCACACACGCCCGAATTGTTACAGGGGCGCTTAGATAGAAATTGCATGCGGGCGACAAAGACCCTAGCGCCGGTTCTGATTACATCAATTAGTATTTCCATTTCTGTTAGCATTTCTCCCGTTTCAAAGAACCTTAGCTTGAAATGTGATACTACCAGATAATGACGAGCATCTGCAAGCTCCTCTGTCGGTACGAACTTTGCTTATTTTTCTTGTGCCTTCTGTTTATCATTACATGGTCCGTACGGTTAGCCTAGTGGCTTTGTGCTTCACAACCATACGCCTGGGGAAGGAATGTCCTAGGTTCGATTCCCGTCGATGATGTAGGTTCGATCTTCCTCAGTCATAGACAAGTTAGCTGATCTTGGGCATGGACAGCAGGGTTTTTCCCACCACTTTATCTGGGGTTTTTCATCCCACAAGCAGGCAAACCGGCCCGTGGACACACATGGATTACAGTCAGGAATACTGACCCAGCCATAGGCCTGATTCTTCAGCTATGCCAGTTCCGGAGCCCAGATAAAATTTTTTTTTTTGGGGGGGGGAACTAAGATGGTGCCGTACATGTCCGTAAAGGAAACTCACGGCCGCTGTATCATCATACGATAATTAAAGTAAATTAATCATTACATGGTGTATTTCGCTGCTTACCATTTCATGATATCTCCTCTGTTAAAGCATGCATAATTCTAACTATAGCCCTCGTCTTCAACCCATCCATCCCTTAGGATGGTAGAGTCCCCTGATTAGGGGTTCTGACAAATTAATGTAGCTGGCATGTCCCTCTTGTTCTGCATCCCATAAGAGCAAGTATATTTTGGCAACATATCTGTGTTCATGAGGCTGGTTTGACTGTTCCAAAAGACCAAAAACCCGTGTTTCAGGGAAAAAAAAAATACAGTACTTTTGTATGATAGCAGCCAACTCACCGTTTGATTGAAAAGACCTGATAAAAGCTTCTCACATCACAGACGGGATTTGAAGCCAGCTCTTTCCAACCAAAGGGCTCATCTATACCAGCTGAGCCTGTAGAGGCTCTTATAATCTTCTGGAGGATGCAAAGTTAATAGCTGTAATTCCATCGTTGTTATTATTAATGTGATGCAAACTATCTGGGACAACTCTTGGTCTATATCTGGATTTTTTTCCTACTTTGGCGTTAAAGTCATTCATAAATAATTTTATACAATGGCCAGGTAAAGAAACACATATCATTTCTGGTTTTTCGTAAAATTTCATTTTGACATCATCATCTTTATCTTTTCTTGTTGCATAGCAATTGATAATTGCAATTAAACTAAGAAAAACTCATGAACACCCTATATGTATGGACTTTGCTTTATATCTGATCCTTCTGTGAGATTCACAAGTTAAAGTTGCTTTAACAAATGTCTTGCAGTTTTGACAAATTTTTCACGTATCCCATATTCTGTAATTATATATTCTGCTGGATCACCAGTACACTAGCTTTGCTTTTTCTTTTAAGAATCTTTATCTTTAATGAACCATCTCATCTAAAAAGTATCTGAATTGCTATTTCACTTGTTCTATTTATTATTCATTGAGGATGCAATTGATGATTTCCATGTTCCTATTTTCAGGTTTATTTCTTGTCATCTTATTGATGATTTTTATGGCAAATTAATTACAGGAGTTATTCAATTTATATTACGTCTCTAGTTAGGGTTTAGAGTCAGATGGTGGCAGTTGTTTACTATGATTTCCTGAAAGCCTTAGTTCACAGATAGCTTGAAGTGACTATGAGTGATGGCTAATGGTTGGAGACCAGCTATCTGCTGCCTTCAAAAAAAAAGTTAGTTCCGAGTAGATTGGCTTCCTTCCTTAGAGTTGATATAATCTTTGTCTTCTACAGTATCTTCAGTATGAATAAAATGAGTTGGAGTATTATTATTATTAATAGATATCTTTCATATTATCCCCAAAACACAATATGGTTTTCAGAAAAATAAGGGAACAACATCTCTCTTGGAAGACTTTACAGACGTAATTAATAATGCCTTAGACAAAAACAAAATTGCCATGGTAGTCTTTATTGATCTAACTAAAGCATTCGATACACTTACACATCAAACCTTGTTAGAAAAGCTGAGGCATGTTGGAATAGACGGGCCTCTTCACAGGTGGTTTACAAACTGCCTTCAAAATAGAAAGCATATCACACGTATCGGATCAAACCGAAGCAGAGAGCTACCAGTAACTTGTGGAGTACCACAGGGAGCTGTACTCTCCCCAACTCTATTCAACATTTACACGCACGATATTAATCAGCTACCACTCAAATATAAGATATTCCAATACGCAGACGATACATCAATAATATCCATTCATAATAACTCAAGCATAGCCCAAACAAATATGCAACATGACATAAATCTGATCATAGACTGGCTCACGTAAAACTTCATACACCTATACTCAGAAAAGACAAAATTAATCATATTCAGAAATCCACTGACTCGACCAGTTGATAACAAATATATAACCATCCAACATCCACTTTCCAACATAAAAAAACGCACAGAACAGCAAAACCACTACAATCACTCAGGTTGAAACAATACGATACCTTGGAATTTACGTCGATGCAGATATGAACTGGAATAGTCACATAAACTATCTACACAACAAACTCCGAACAATAACTGGCAAACTCTACAGGTTAAAAGATATAGTTCCCATACACCTAAAAACACTAATATACAAAGCACTATGCCAAAATATACTAAGATACGCTATAACAACGTATGCTTTCTGTACACCCTACAAATTAAATAGATTAATGTCGCTACAGTACAAAATGATAAAACTGATCTTTTGGGAACAAAGAGAAAATAACGACCTTATATACATTGCAATGTCAGAACACAAAATACTGACAGCAAAACATTTATGTCACTATGCAGCTTTGCTAAAATATTATTTCGATGCCAACTACAGGACAGTCAGAAATACATACCGTATAACAAGACCTCAGAACACTACTAATTATATCATATATAAATACAATAATCACTACGGAAAGGCCACGCGAAACTTCTACATCCCAGACATGATAAACAAATTACCTTTTGAATACAGAAACCTTACAAACTACAATAGCCTGAAAAGAGCTCTAAGGACATACTATGAAAACAAGAAACATGCATCCAAAAAAATACCATACAAGCTTAATGAAACACAATATATTGGTTCAGACTTCTAGTTTAGTGGCGCATCAATACATTCCAAGTTATTGTGTGTGTGTGTGTGTGTGTGTGTGTGTGTGTGTGTGTGTGTGTGTGTGTGTGTGTGTGTGTGTGTGTGTGTGTGTGTGTGTGTGTGTGTGTGTGTGTGTGTGTGTGTGTGTGTGTGTGTGTGTGTGTGTGTGTGTGTGTGTGTGTGTGTGTGTGTGTGTGTGTGTGTGTGTGTGCGTGCGTGCGTGCGTGCGTGCGTGCGTGCGCGCGCGCGCGCGAATTTCTCAATCATAGATTTCGTAGGTTCCCAACACAGAAAACAAACCAATAAATAATAACTAACTGGTTTCATCCTTAGATAAGCTTACATATAAGCTTCGAGGATGAAAGCTGAGAAATTACGTCTCATCCAAGATAAAAAAAAAGTACGTATCATATGTAACCAAATGCATGTAATGTACGTATCACATGTATACCAATATATGTAATATATGTAAACAAATGTATGTAATGTAAGTATCATATGTAAACAAATATAAGTAATGTTGTATCATATGTAATCAAATGCATGTAATGTATGTAATAACTGTAACAAATGTATGTAATGTAATAAAAAAATGTAAATAATGAGTTTACACTATGTTTATGAGAATTAGGAAATATAATATTTTTGATTGAAAAATAAATTATTATTATTATTATACATATACCCCCTGGAGTCAAGACTCATCAAGGGAGGCAATAGCAAGATGCATTCTATCAGAGATAATGTTTATCATACCTCATCTTAAGCTGGTTCAATGTTTGCACACACATCTCATTTGGCAGTAAAATGTGTGTGTGTGTGTGTGTTTAGCGACGCATCTTAGTATACAACCTTCTTAGTATACAACGTTCTTAGTATACAACCATGAGCAAACTCATGCCACACTCTTTTATGCATCACACCTTTATACAACTTCCAAGAATAACCTCTTGTCTCTATCCCCTTCCTTCCCTCAACCCTTTGAAAAATAGCCTTGGTATCTATTTGATAAGCATCCCCTTAGCAGTTTATGTCCTGATCATATTGTCCCTCTTCTGCCTGTTGACTAGCGTCTGTAATTTATATTCTCTCAACCTGATTTCATAGTCTGTATTCCACAATCCCGATATTGCTTTTGTGATTTGCCTCTGAACTTTTTTCACAGTTTGCTTCTCACACAGGAATGCAGATGAGCAAATCGACGTGCAGTAGTCCAGATGCGATTTAATCAAAGCCTTGTACAGCGGAATGACCACATCTTTATCTCTATTTGTTGGTGTTCTTAGTATACTTGCATTTGTTTGTGCTATTTTTATTATTTTTGCAATATGTCCCTTGAACTTCAATTCTTTATCCACCATTATTCCAAGATTCCACTCTTCCTCCATCTGTAATACAATGTCTCTAATATGATATTATGTGTTACTTTTTTTTTGAGATCCAAAGTGCAAAACTTTACATTTACTGGTGTTAAATTGACATTCCCACTTGTCTGCCCACATAGCCATTTTATTCAAATCTCTCTGAAGCACCAGTACATCTGCACCAGTACAGGAATGATAACAAAAGTTATCATTCCTAATAACTTTTCTCAGCTTAATATCATCTGCAAACAGCAGAATATCAACTTGCAGACCATTCACAACATCATTAACAATTGAACAGCAGTGTCCCTAGAACAGAACCCTGTGTGACTCCACTGATAATTCTTCTCCTGAGAGATATTGCGCCTCTATACAACCATTTGATATCCAGAAGTATCACTGTATACGAATCACCCCTATCCAGAACGGTAGTCATCTAATTATAAAATGTAAGCACATTTGTAAAACAAGACCTCCCTTTAACAAACCCATGTTGACCTTCATACAGAATTTTTTCCTTTTCCATCTAATCCTGTTTTCTATTTTTAACCAATCTCTCTAAGATCTTAAAAACCACTCCAGAAATGCAAACTGGTCTGTAACTTGAAACATCTATTTTACTTCGATCTTTATGCAATGGAACAATTTTGCCCTCTTTCCACTCGTTAGGGATTGTTGAGGACACTAGACTCATTTAGAGAACTGAGTCAACAGAAGTCAGTTCCTTAGTGCATTCTTTCATAACACGTGGTGAAATTCCATCTAGTCTAATAGCCTTATTCACATCAAGATGACTTAAACAATCACAGACTTTTTACCTCATTCACCTTCAAGGAACTAGGTTGAAATATTGATTTGTCAACTTCCTATTTCCTTAGAATAGTATCATTACCATCAGTGTGAAACACCTTAGCAAAATGATCACTAAACAACTCCATAATAACTTCTTCCTTGATCACTTTTGCACCATCTCTATCCAGCAGAGTTCTTCCCATAATCATTCTTTCTTTTGCTAGCTGCATAACAGAAAAACTCTGGGATTTTTCTTAGCCTGTTTCACTAGTCTCCTCTCATACTCTAATTTTGCCTTTCTTGTTATACTTGTCACTTTTCTTGCCTGCACTTTACAGATTTCATGCATCTGTTCACATCTTTGAAGTTTATATTTTCTCCATAATCTTCTCTTCTTCAGTTCCTGCTTAATTTTCCTATTCATCCATTTAACACCTATTTTCTTAATCCTCTTTGATTTAGGCACACAGTCTGTTATCGTCATCATCAAATACCTCTTAACTATGACCCATGCCATATTAATTTCTTTTCCTCCTTTTTTCCATAGAACTCCTTCAAGTTGTTTTCTGAGTTTTCCATAAACTCCTGCCCTATGGTTCCACATGTACCCTTTTACTCTGGAATGCCTCTGCATGCTTTCACATCTCCCAGGTCAGGATTACACGATCACTATCACCAGTTGGTGGCAATGTTGATATTACGTTATCCAACATTATCACTAAATCCATTACATTTTGCTGATGGGTTCCTTCCATCACCAACTGTTGAGATAGTGATCCCTTAATTCAAGAAAATCTTTTTCCTTTCTCCCATAAGCTATTTCTTCTTTCCAATTTATTTGCCAATTTCTTTTGACAATTTATATATCTGTCATATTATTTTATTAACTCTTGTGTATGTCTTTGAAAAAATTACCTTTATTTCATAGCTGATGCTCTACACTAATAATATTACAATTCGTTACATTTTATGTGGTGTGACATTGTCTTCCATGTCCACAATTAACCCCAGCTTCATCAGTTTACTTCAATTCAGTACCATCAATATGTTACACCATATGTCGACTATAGTGTCGTATTCCTATCCACCCACTGTTGAATTTTATCTTTAACCAACTTTTCCAATATTTTAACAAATACTGGTATATTAATTGGTCTGTGGTTTGCTACCTCTGTTTTGGAGCTTTATGCAATGGAATTATCCTCTTTTCACTATCCTGGAACCCTACCAGAGCTGAGACTTAAATGGATCAACTTTATTAGAGATAATGCCAATTCTCTTGCACATTCACATAGTACACAGGTTGACATGCCGTCCAATTGTATTCATATTGACATTTTTCAGTATGCTGAACACTTCCTGTTCATCTATCTCCATTCAGATATGTGTCTGTAACTTCACCAACTGCAAAATCTTTACCTGGATGATACGCCTTTGCAAAATGATCACTCAATAACTCAACTATTTTTTTTTTTTGCATCTGCCTTCTTGCTAGTATCAGCATTGTTTAAAATCATCCTGCCATAGACATTTTTTCTTTTACTTGCTATGTATGAAAAAACTTTTGGATTTACTTTGGCTTGCTTAGCTAATTTTCTCTCATAATCTGATTTGGCCTTTCTTACCAATCTAGTTACTTTTCTTGCTTACACTTCATACTGCACATGAGTATGATGATCACTTTTTTTTCTTTATATTTCCTCCTCTTCCCATAGTGTTTTTTTTTTGCAGCTCTTGCTTTATATCTCTACTCATCTACTTAATCTCCACTTGGTTTATTCTCCTGAACTTTAGTATGAAGTCTAATACTGCTTCTCAAAAAAATCCCTGACCACTTCATGCACGACTAACAGTTAGCTTCTTCTCAAGCCGTGGTACTGCTCCAACATGCCTCTTTGTTCTAATTACCATTGTTATAGATCGGCATAAACCCTTTCTTACGTGTTTAGCAACTTCTCAGAGCAAGACTGCATGGTCACCTTTCCCAGTTGGAAGCAGCGTGTCAACCTTGGTCATGGATATATCGTTGTGCTCATCTCCTGATGTATGGCATCTACATCTTCATGTCGATCCCCTGGTCTCTAGCAGCAATCCACAATATATTTTGTCCTGTTCGCCTCTATTTCACACCAGACAGCCTTAAATAAACCAACTTTCCCATACCTAAAATCCTCTTTAACTTCCAATTTTGTTAGTTGTAATTCTCAACAAATTCTTCGAGTTGATAATTTCAAGATAATACGGAACCCCCCAAACCCTCCTCACTGATAAGGAAACAAATTTCACAGCTGAAGTTATGCTACAGTTATGTAAATTATTGAAAATACAGAAACTGTTCACCACTCCCTACCATCCTCAAGGAAATGGGATGTGTGAGAGAATGAATCGAACTCTCAAGCAAACCCTATCTAAACTTGCAGATGGTCAATTAACTAATTGGTACACCTTCCTCTCACACACCCTTTTCGCCTGTACAACAGCGTTGCACTCTGCTATAAGGGAGATTCCAGCTGTGGTCCTATACGGATTTGAAACCCCCTTTCCCTCATGACTTTAAAAACTTGAAAGCTAGTTCTGGTTTCCTTGACATAGACGAATATCTTAACAACCTAATTTATGAGAATTGGGTTGCATATGACCTTGTAGCAGAAGCTAGTCAGAATAGCTCACAAAAAGCCAGAGCTTATGCTAATAAGATAAGAAGGTATAAGGAGTTAAAGCCTGGGAACCTAGTATTTCTAGAACAGCAACCCAGCAATAAAAGAGGAGGGAAATTTGATAAAGGTACTGCAGGCCCTTATGAGATAATTAATAAAACATCCCCAGTGAACTATAGAATAAAAGAAATATCAGGACAAAAAAGAACCATAATTGTCCATTCAGACAGATTGAAATTAATTAAGAACAGGCCAGATCGCCTGGTCTGCCTAGGAGATCCCATTGAAAAAGTATGGAGTAGAAAAAGAAATTATCAAGGAGTGAGATAATTTGGAAGAGATAACTTGGGATCAGGAAAAAAAGAAATGAAACAACCTAGACGCATCACCGAAGGTCAAAGAAATCATTTGTGTTCTGAAGAAGAATCCCCAGATTACCAATATAGAAGATATGTTACACTCGAATGTGATAACAGGAAGAATCTGAGTAAAGACGGGGAAGATGATACATGCGTTGTAGAAAACACAGGAGTTTCATCCAAACGAGGTATAACCTAAGACCCAGAAAAAAGGCAGTAGAAGTCTGATTCCTCCACCAATGAGTTTAGTATGAAAAATTTTTCTTTAAAGAAAAATTTTTCAAAGGAAGAGTAAGCCTTTGTTAGATTCTGAATATATAGAGATTTGAGTAATTATTATTTGGTTCTGAATCCAACATCATCTTCCATCACATAAGCTAAATTTGTATTTATTTAATATAAATCATTTGTTTATAAATTAATATTCATATAACTACCTTTAAGTTTATTTAATTATTTCATCAAGGATATGTATTAATAGTGATAAGACTCTGTATTAAAATATTATTAAGTTTATTTTATTTATTGCTATGTTAATATTATAAGAATTTGTATTCAGCATTTTAACAGCGTATTAATTGAAATGTAAATATTCTTTATTTTTTCCTGTATGTAGCGGTATAACGTTATGCAATACCTCAGTTTTATTATATTTTGTTTTGGTTGTCATGGAGACGTATGTAAGAGAGCGAGCGCGAGTTTAGAACAGAGCGTGGTGGATCGGTATTGAAGGGCTGGAAAGGATTTTAGTTGAAGTGAGCACGAGAACAATTTTCGGAGGGAAGAAGGAATATATAAGCTAATAACGCTAAAAAAATATAGCAATAAGCACCGCAAAAGGCGCCGAATTTGATCATGGGGAAAAAGATGGCGGCTCGCGTGTTAGTGTTTCGTGTCGTGTATTATTGATGGTGAATTGTGAATTTGACTGATATGTTTTTAGAGATTTATGCTTATTCATTAGTAATATCAGTTAATTGCTTGCTGTCATAAACAGGCACTTTATTTTCCATACTGGTTCATCCAGGTAAGTCAATTGAATTCACAACGGCGATACGCTAGGCCTACTGACGCTAGTATCGCCACTGTTGTAATTTATATCGTGACATCTTATTGCTGGTAGACACCTTAGTGTGTCTACAGGATTTGCTAGTGGACCCTCAAAAGTCCACAGGATTATCTTTACCTGCTCGGAACACCTGAGCAATCTCTACTCTTTCTCCATCTGTATCCCCCACGGCAGACACAGAGGATAATATGGTTGACATGAGTGAAGAGCCCATAACTCTAACGCAATCAGATTTAACACACTCCACAAGTATGGAAGATGCTACATCACAAGACAGCAGTTATCATACATTAGAAACAGATACAGAGTTCCAATTGGTGAAAAAGAAGAGGAAAATCTCCACCAATGTGGAAGAACCCAAAACAACAGGGAACAGTCATAAAGAAAAAATACCACCAATAATATTAAGGGATAAGGAAAAATGTACCCCTGTCTCATCAGCTTTAAGAGAACTAAACATCTCATTCTCATGGGCTAAAAATTTAGATGAGGGAGTTAAAATACAACCCACTACTGTCTATGATTACAGCCAGATTACCAGATTTATGGACAATGCTAACGTCCCATATCACACCTTCACTTTACCCAGTGAAAAGAACCTGAAGGTTGTTCTATGTGGGATAGCTGAAGGTATCACTCCTGAAGATGTGTCCCCTGATCTCTCCAGACAGGGCCTATCCCCAGTTAAAGTGAGCATAATGCTCAGATGAGATAAAAGACCAATGCCTTTGGTGCTGGTGGAAATAAGCAACACACAAAAGCAGATCGATGAACTGACTGTAGTATGCGGTCTCAAAATTGAAACAGAGCCTCTTAGGAAAAGAGCATCTGCAGGTCAGTGTCATAGATGCAAAAGGTTTGGACATGCCCAAAAATTATGTAAGGCAGCCTTCAGGTGCTTGAAGTGTGGCGAGGGACACCAGACCGTCTCTTGCACCAAACCTCGCACAAGTCCAGCATGCTGTGCAAACTCCAGAGGACCTCACCCCGCCAACTACAAGGGATGCCTTTCCAACCCAAAAAATAGAGAACCAACAAAAGCCAATCTAGCTCCGCCACGTAACAACGTTTTAAGCAACCAAACAAATCGTCTTCCAGTCCGAAACACATCGCCTTCTACCTCACAAGAAGGAACAACCATGACCAAAACATATGCTGAGGCTGCAAGAACTAAGCCTCCTACATCTCTCTAGCTAGAAAGCTCCAACATAACATCCGTTTTAACAGCTTCACTTGCCACTATGCTGCAAGAATTCAGCAAGACATGCCCCTCAACATCTTCCAGAAAGAGATTCCTGCAAAGCACTGAAAACATTATAACAGCTATATGTCATGAATAAATTCAAACCTAAAGCTCTTAAGATAATAGCATGGAATACAAATGGATTGATGAACAAGATTTTGGAACTTCAAGAATTTTCAACTCGTCTCAGTGCTGATATCATCTTGATTGGTGATATCAGTATAACCCCAAAATCCGTGGATACACTATGTACAGAAACGGAATTGGCACAAGAGGTGGAGGCACAGCCATATATATATTAAGAGTTATTTGAATCATAATACAATAGATAAGCCCAAAACAATAAACCTGGAGGTGACTGGTGTGGAGGTACATACCTTCAATGCTGAGCATCTCTAGATCTATGCTTCTTATAACCCTCCAAGCATTCTTCTGCTGACAATAGATCTGGACTCCATACTTGGTCCAAATGACTCCATAATAATAGCAGGAGATTTCAACTCAAAACACACATCTTGGTACAGCACATCAGCTAACACCAAAGGCCACACACTTTTCAACTATGCAATGCTCAACTCTGTTGTAGTGGCCAGCCCTACCGAGCCCACCCATTTCAGCCTTTCGGGTGGCTCGGATGTGCTGGACATTGTCATCTTTAAAAATTTAAGTTACCAATTCAAATTGGAATCAGTTAACGAATTATCTTCTGACCACAGTCCCATAGTGCATAATCTACATTCATCAGATCAGTTCTCTCCTCCGCACACATTCATACCATGGGACAAATTAGCCAAGGTTCTTCCAGATTATATTGGTCCTGTGCCCAACATCAGTAAAAAGGAAGAGATAGACTCAGCAGTAAATAACTTAACCATACAAATTCAGAAAGCAATAGAATCAGTCAGGCAATCCACTGTCTTCTACCCAACCAACTGTATCCCAGAGGAAATCATGAATCTAATAAGAGCAAAAAATAGAGCCAGAAAGAGATACCACAACACCAGGGCCCCACAAGACAAAACAGTATTGAACAACCTAAACAGACAAGTACGTGAAGCTCTTCAAAAACACAGAAACCATCAATGGGAAACCAAATTGGCTAACATCAATACTGAAGATCACTCCGTCTGGAAATTCTTAAGAGCCATCGGCACCAAAAAGCAACTCATATCCCCTATACAAACCAAGAACGGAATAGTTCACACAGATGAAGAGAAAGCTGAAGCACTAATTGATAACCTTGAATCTCAGTGCAACCCATCTTATGCAAATCTAAATATTAACCTTATATACAAGATTCACCCTCATGTCAGGACAACTTTACGACAGCACATTGTTAACTCCGAACATATTACTCCTACAAATCCGGCGGAAAATAAATATCATCTCCCATCTAAACAGTAAAAAAGCTCCAGGACCGGATGGCATAACCCTCTAACAGAATAGTAAACAAGAAAGGCCATAGTCCATCTTGTCAATATTACAAATGCCATCTTTAGATTCCAGCATTTCCCTACTACATGGAAAACAGCCACAATCAAACCATTGAAGAAGCCAGGGAAAAATTCTCACCTTCCCAAAAGCTACAGACCCATAAGCCTATTGTCCAGCCTCAGAAAGGTGACAGAGAAAGTGATCCTCTCAAGATTCCAAGCAGAAACAGATAAGTTAGGAATTTTGCCTGATGAACAGTTCGTCTTCCGTAGGGCCCATAGAATAGCTCAACCAAGTGCACCGGCTGGTAGTAATCATTACTAAAGGATTCAACTGGAAACTCAATACAGCTGCCATCTTCATCGACGCAGAGAAGGCGTTTGATAAAGTATGGCATCAAGGTCTTCTCTATAAACTGATTAAATTTAATTTTCCAGTCAGGTTAATAAAGGTAATACATTCTTACCTGAAAGACAGATATATGCAGGTCAGGGTAGGTGAAAAGGTTTCGACCAGACGCAGGATCTCGGCAGGTGTACCTCAAGGATCTCTTCTGGCACCTATCCTGTTATCAATCTATGTAGCAGACATCGCTCTGAACCCAAGAACAACATTCACTGCACTGATGGCAAGATTACTGAGCCCAAAACTGGCAACTAAAAGACTACAATCTAGCATACACACTTTAGAAAAGTGGATGACAGACTGGAGGATCCAAGTTAAACCCCCAGAAAAGCTATATTGTTTACTAGAAAGAAAATCCATACCATGGAGGATATTTATTTATTGGGAGTAAAGATTCCATGGCAGACTGAAGTTAAATATCTTGGAGTGATTCTTGATAGTAAACTCCTATTCAGCAAACATATTAGTTACATTACCTCAAAGACATCCAACGTCTTAGCACAGCTCTACCCTATGATCAACAGACAAAGTAAACTGGACACGCAAACAAAATTAACAATTTACAAGATGGTAATTCGACCGGTTATCACTTACGCATCCTCAGCTTGGAGCCACATCGCAAATTCAAACATTCTAAAACTTTAGAGTTTACAGAATAAGTGCCTGAGGATGATTCTGGATGCCCCTTGGTTCATAAGAAACACCCAGATCCATAGAGAAGTTAATATCCCTTATATCTCTTCCTTTCTCATAAATCTAGCTGAGAAGTTCTTTTCCAAGACAAGTAACCATCCAAACTCGTTAATCAAGGAAGCCTCGGAATATAATGAAGAAATCAACAAATATAAAAGACCAAAATCAATTTTAAGTTCAGCTGAACACAACTAACTTCACTGCCCTCAATGGGCGAGCGTATAGCTCACAAACACTCCATTCAATTCCATCACAAACACTCCAACAAAAATTCCATCCAAACACAACATTTCATTTCACTCAAGTAGCTAATTAAAGTCTACTAGTCGAGGAGCAACAAATAAAGCAACGGAAGATAGCAAAATAACAACCGGATGACTAGTCATAATTTTGTTGAGATTTAATTCCAGGCCGACCTTTCTGGAACGTACGGAAACTTGAAGCATAGCACAGAGTGACTAAGTGAATAAGTAGAGGCAGTAAAGTTGTATTTAAACGATAGCTGTGTTAAGAAATATAGTGCCTAAAAGATTAATTAAATGCCGGAGGTATAGGCAACTGTGCGTGAAAACTTCAAGTTAAAGAATTACTGTGTGTTACCTTAGTTCAAGAGTTATTATTAGAATACTGAATTGGTCAAGTGATGTCAAAGGTAGTACAAGGGTTTTGATCTGACCAAGAACGTTTAACTATGTGAATTGCGACCGTTAATTTATTCAGTTATTACTAAGAAGATTTGTTTTAATGAGTGCTGTTAATTGTTTTTATGTGTATACAGTTATAAGAAATGTTCGTCTATAAGTAGATGAACAAGGAAGATTACCGGTAAGAGTTATCCAACTATTGATATTCCTATGCGGAGATATGTGTGTGTTTCTTCCTAGAATATCCCTATATTAACAGTAACTATTGCGGAGATTAGCTGGAGTGTGAAAGTAAGAGTGCATACTTGTGAAGAAGTGTTACTGCCGTTTTATTGTATTTGAAACTGAAGTAACTATGTGATATTAGTGTAATTGATCACTAAGGAACTTTATGACATTGAACTTTATTAAATAGTTAAATGAGCCTTGTGAAGACTGTATTTCAGACAACAGATTAACCATTGCCTGAAATTGTATGACTGTATTACCAGATGAGCTCAAATGTTTATAATACCTTATTCAGTGATTTAAATTAAAGTGTATAAATTGTAAGCCTAAATTAAATGTTTGGTTGTTGATCTAAGGTTGTATTTTGCCTGAATCTCTTTTACTGCACCATTCATAAAATATTCGAACCAAAGCGGGTGAAATAAATAAGTTAAATATACTTGGCTAGTATATATAATAATAACACATAAAAGAGAAATAGTTGAGAGTTGGTTTTACTTTAATTCTTGGACTAATTTAGATATAGAGTGGCGCAGTCAATAAATATAAATTTTCTCTATATTTGGATTAGAAATCAACCAGCAACTTATTTTTTGTTTAAGAACATCGTAGTGACAAACATGTCGGATCCAAAGTATGGGTTAAGACGAAATAGGAATCAAACTAGACAACCGACTCAGCTTTAACCCCCACATCTCGCACGCCTGCAACAAAGCCAACTCAGCAATAGCCCAACTCTACCCTCTACTCAACCGAAGAAGCAAAGTCAGCATAGAAAACAAACTAAGAATATACACAGCAATCATCAGACCCACACTTACGTACGGATTGCCGGTGTGGAGCCACACCTCTCCCAGCAAAGTCAAAAGACTACAGGTACTCCAAAATAAATGACTCCGAATGATCTTCGCCCCCCCCGTGGTTTGTTAGGAACACTCTCCTCCACCAAGATGGAAACATACCTCACATACCTACGTTTTTCATTCAGACTGGAGCCAAGTACTTCACTCAGGCATCACTCCATCCCAACCAACTCACTAGAGAATCATCAAACTACGATGAAAACGACACATGGAGACTCAAACGCCCGAAGGCATTTTTGATCATCGACTCAAACGATTCTACACAGCCCTAACTCAGGCGAGCCAGGTGCTCAAAAATTTCTCTCTATAAATAACCCAAATCTAACGATGAAGGGATAGAAGTCCAAGGATAGACGTCCATCTCGCCATAGAAGTCAACAGTCAACTGGACATTACTTCTGTGTTCTTCAGTATACTGATGTATAACCAATTGTTTGTGTTTAAAATTTAAAACTGCATATTTAGCAAATTTTATTTTTATAATTGTAAAAGTATTTTTACCCGTGAAACATGAAAAGACAATCAAATTTATCACATTTTTTTGGGAAAGAAAAAAAATTATGAAAAGTGATTCTACTGCGGTTGAAAATGAAGTTGAAGATAATATGCACATTGATTCAATGAATATGCAACAAGTTGGAGAAGAAAAAGACAACCATTTACCTGATTACAGGAACGAAAAGCAAGCATCGTATTTTAAAATGCAGCATAAGTGGTAAGAAACAAAGGTTGGTCGATTGGTAGCGTCTGTGCTACTAATAGCTCGCAAAAAGTTATTATTATTACATCACACCTCCAGAGAGTCCAAAGACTTATCGAGGGAGGGAATCTACTCTACAACTCTTCGTCTCATTACTCCACCAACCTTCATCATCTAACACCAACGCCATCTACCACCACTAGTACTTTCATGCAATGTAAAAGACTGCATTTTAGATTCTCAGGAATTAGAATAGTTGAACATATTTGTAAACAAATAAAATTAGAAATATTCACCAAAATAATAGAAAAAAATTGCAAAATTTCTATAATAACAGACGAATGGACAACGTTATTGAAAATAAGTGTTTTAGTTATTCACATACAAGTTGAGGTCACTTAAACCAGAATGATTTTTGTAGAACTTGTAGAACTAGAAAATACCATCGCGGAATGCATACATGCTATTATAATTGCTACTTTAAATTCTTATGGATTTTCTGATAACTATTTAAAAAACATCTCATTGCATTTTGTTCTGATAGAGCTAGTGTAATGTTAGGAAACAAATCAGGTGTTGCAATCAAACTTCTACAAAAATTTCCCAACGTTGTGATTTGACATTGCGTAGCTCATCGTTTGCAATTAGCAGTAGACAATTCGATAAAAAAAATTAAATAAATAAATCATTTTGAAATATTTATGGATAAATTATATGCTTTTTTTATCATCAATCACTAACAAATCAACGAAAATTAAATATGATTGCAAAAGACCTTGGTATTGAAATTTTAACGATCGGCCGAGTGTTTGGACTACGATGGGCAGCTTGCAGTTTATGAACGGCTCTTGCTATATGGAGAAATTACCCGGCTTTATGCAAGCATTTGGCATCGAACGATAAATATAAGGGCTTTTTAAACCGACTTCCGAATTCCTAAAAGATCTGACATTAATGACTGATATCCTACAGGAATTATATCTGTCAGAAGCTCCACAAAGTTGCAATATAACGCAATAGAAGGAGCAGGCCTGGTTGGCCGAGTGGTTAGCGTATTCGCTCTCCACCCAAAAGGCTGCGGGTTCGATGTTTGTGATTGTCTGTGAAAATAATAGTGAGGGTGGTGGACAGTAGATGGCGTTGGCATAGATGATGAGGTTGAGTGATGGAGAGTTGTAGAGTTGGTGCCCTCCCTCGATGAGTCTTTGGACACCCTGGAGAATATTAATAATATAAGTATTATAAGGGCTAACTTATTAATCATGGGAACAATTAATGCAATTAATGATTTTAAAAATTCTGTAGGTTGTTATGAATCTAAAATTGATACCTTGTTAAAATCAAAAGAATTTGAAGGAATAGCAATTGAAAGCAAAATCAGATTTCACAAACTACCGCGAGGAACATTATTAAACTTTCTTATAATGTCTTTAAAGGATAGATTAATGCAGCAAAGTAATTTTTAACTTAAAAATGAAAATTATGAGGATTTGGAAGATGAAGAACTGAAAAACATTTTAGATGTATGTTATCCTGAAACATGGAATATGGAAGAAGTTACGTGTCCATGGTTAGAAGAAAAGAGAATAAGATCTTTAAATTTTATTTTGAAATATGAATTTAAAATTAATGATTTTAGAATTGCAGTTTGCAGCGCTAAAGCTGAACGAGCTTTTAGTGTGACGAATAATATCGTAACGACGAAGAGATCTTCCCTCACTATAAAACATATTTCGGATTTAATGACAATATGTATAAATGGGAAACCTTTGAATGAATTTGATCCGAATCCCCATGTCAAATCTTTTCTAGAAAATCAACGCTCGGTATAGATCCTCCTAGAAGAATACAAGACGTGAAGGAGGAAGGAAATAATCTGTGACAGCTGTTGTCATAGGTACCGTAATTGTAAATGTTGTAAAGGAGTGAGTTTTTTTATGGGTAAATGTACGCCAGACAGTGATTTTTTTTTTTTTTTTTTTTATGTAAAATCGTCTCGAAAGTAATTTTATTAAATAAAATATTATAGTTACTGTTACTACCATTTTACAAATAAGAATTCACTTTTGGTAATCACATATAAATAAATAGAGCTATAAAATAATGCCCCTTGATTGGTACAATTGATTATCGCTTGAAATATAAAAACAAAAGAGAAATATAACGTATTTCAATATCATTGTGTTTAGATAATATTTATTTATTATTTATAGATTGTCATAAAAACTTCTATCGCAAAACAAAAACAAATTTATTTTGTTCATAAAAAATGCGGACTATTGCATATGTGCGATTATAAAAGATTTTATTATATTTTGATAGTTAAAAAATGTTTTTCTTATGTAAGATAAATTAACACAGATGATTGTGTGAAAATATTTCATGTTTAGATCATAAAATATTTGTTTAAAAATGATAGCCGTTACAGGTTGATGATCACCTCATACTTTTTGATTGGCACACACTGCCCAAATTTGTACACGAGCTGTATTAATAAAAGTTTTTGTGTGAAATACGACTTTTTTTTTGCTCGAGCACTTTGTCAAAATTTCCATAGCTCACCACTGCATACATCCATATATAGACATGAACATTTATGAAATGTTCAGAATGAAACGATATTTTTTTATGAAAAAATATCAAATCACGGCTACCTATACTCTTCAACCGAATTCACAACTTGCTACCTTCTCCAAAAGGCAAACTCTTACCAATGATGTTACCTGGAGTATACTAAATATCAGTGGCGGCCGTACATAAGCACTGTGACACTGCAGCACCCACAAGGAAAAAATTAAAATTTGTTTGTTTATATAAATAATAACAATGCTTACATTATATAAATGCAATATAACATGTTACAGCTTATGTTTTGACATTGATTGAATAGTTAATAATTGGAATTGTTCGATTAACGTTTTAGATTACGAAACAAATGCACTGCGATCTAACGCCGATAGTTTGCGCTTGTCATTGCAAGTTACGTCATTCACACACTGCCCAAATGGAGTGTATCTTTAGTATCCTTACGCACGTTATTTCTGTGAGATATGAAACGTTTATTATGTGCGTGGTGAACTATTTTTTGTAAATTTTATTTTGTTAAAATAACATATAATTATTTATTTATTATAGATACAAGGATTATGACGAGTGTCACTGTTGAAAATATGAAAAGAATTATATATTTTCAATTATCGTTACACGAAACAAATGCACTGCTATCTGATGCCGATATTCGTTTGCACTTATTGCTATTGATACGAAACTTTTATTATTGGTGTTTGTTCGTGGTGAGGATGAAATTTATTTAATAAAGCAATTTTTAATATGTAAATTTATTTATTAATAAATTCGTTACTGATTAGGAAAAAAAGTTTTTTTTTTTGTATATGCAGCACCCCCACTTAAAATTTTCACCAGCCTCCACTACTAAATACCATGTTCATGTGTAACTTGTCTTACTATGGACAAACAGGATGGTCTATAAATAAACATATCTCTGATATCAAGACCACATCCATCTTATCAAACCTCACAAATCTGGCATTGTACAACATGTCAATGAAAAAGCTAACCACAGAATCCAATGGCAATATACTAAACTACTACTATATACATACATCCATATATAAACATGAACGTTTATATAAAGAAAGTGCTGAAGTCTTACTTCATAGACCCAACAGATGCCTCACTATTTCAAAAGTTTGAGAAATTGTTACCCTCAATTGTATTAAACAAATTTATCTGTTATATATTAATTTAATTTAATTAGTTTTAATCCATGAACATGCGACTATATGTAGAGGAATTCCAATGTAAGCATGCACACTGTTTTTTTTAATTTTTTAAATTCAACTGCTCGTTGTTTCAATAATTGTATTGACCATTTCTTATAATACATGATATAATAAAAAAGTTATTTACTGTGGCATACATGGTATTCTATACTTATGGAAACTCTACAGGTTTCACTATATAAGAAAATCAAGTTTATTTATTTTCTCATACACCTGCTCATTCACAATTAAGCCATTCCCTCTTATGTCCTCTACACTTAAGTTTCTCATGATTTCACCACTGAAGAGAATGAAACACCCTTATAAATAGATCACTGAATACCTCAACAATGTCTTCTGCAGCAGTTACCATTCTACCATTTTCATCCATTAACATCATCTTATGATCATTTTTCTTTCTACTTGTCACATATCTAGAAAACTCTGGGGTTTTCCCTCACCTGATTGGCTAATTTCTGTTTATACTAAACTTTTTGGAATTTTTTTTTTTTCCCACTTGGTTAGACTATAATAAATTTAGTTTAATCCTTTATCCAAGTGTAAGCAAACAAAGTTTGCGCCTGAAGTATCTTCAGGACTGAGGCAACTCGTGGTAAAGGTGGGCTAAGCTCTCATCACTCCTTGTTTTAGTATCTCCCATAATGCAAAGCATATCTCCTTGCCGACATTCTCTAAATCCAGAGTAATTTAATAATAAGGCGAGACACCTTTTGGCAACTCGTATAGGTAGATAATGACTTCTCCATTACTTCCACTTTAGTATCACCACCTCTGGGTCTGGCTCCCACTGATGAGACCTCAATAAAGGTCGAAACCGGTCTGGGTAGTGGCCCTTCCCTTAATATAATAAAATTAGTTTAATCCTTTATCCAAGTGTGAGCAAACAAAGTTTGCACTTGAAAGTATCTTCAGGACTGGGGTAAGGTGGTACAACTCCAGGGCAACTCATTGCAAAGGTGGAGCAAGATACCAACACTCCTATCTCAGTATCTCCTATAATGCAAAACACATCTCCTTGCAGATATGTCTAATGTTATGCAACATATGTTTAATGTTGAAAAAACTTTCAACAAAACCTTCCCTTAATGCATAGCATTATACATGTCAGCAAGGAGATGTGCTTTGCATTATGGGAAATACTAAGACAAGTGATGAGAGCTTGATCCACCTTTATCGCAAGTTGCCTCAGTCCTGAAGATACTTCAGGCACAAACTTTGTTTGCTTACACTTGGATAAAGGCATTGTATGTATTTAATTATTAGAGGTAGGGTGAACAAGAAGATGCATGAAGTTTGTTTTTGTGAGATAGAACAAATAGAGTGACTGAGGCATTAGATATGAGGCATAAACAAGCAAAAGAGTTGATAGTGATAATAGGAACAAATGCCTTGATTGAAAACAAGGAGAATGTAAGACTGGATACAGAAGGCTATTGAGAAGAAGAAAAGATAATACTGTGATATAGTGGCTGAGAATTTGGAGTAGAATAGGGGATGAACGCTTCATTCCTGTGAGAATGATTTCTGTTAATTGGTCTGAGCAGGTGTTTGGATCAGTAGAACTGAAACAGTAGTCAGACCATGGAAGTCACTAAAGTCCACCCAGTTGGCACCCTTGTAGTGCCAAAGAACATCAGACTGAACTGGTAGGTGTAGATTGTTTTGCAGCAAAAAAGACCTGCATGAATGAGGTTGTGATCTGAGTTTCCAAGAAGAGAACCAATTACCACAGTATATCTGGAAGGGATGCTTGTTAAGAAGAGGTCAAGTGTGTTGAAGGGGGAAGTTTGTCTGGTATTGTAGTGGTGTGAAGATTGATGATCTGAGATAGGCCATTGCTGATGGCAAACATCTTAGTATCCCTGCCTTGATTAGATTGCAGAAAGTCAAGCTTTAGAGAGAGAAAGTTGAAGAGGTCAGAGTCGTTGACAGAGTCTGAAGAGCAGTATAGGAAGTATGTGAAAAAGGCAGGTTGTTTTGGTAGAGAAAGTTTGAGCCAAATCAGATCAAATAGTGTGATTCAAGAATTTGCAGTCTCTGGCATGGTATGATAGTTCTGACAAATGCACAAGTGCCACCCTTGTGGCAGAAAGAGCTGTGTAATATGTAGTTTGGGCAGTTGAGGTTGCCAGTTAGGGTTCTGAAAGGAATAGTAATTCTGATGAATTTAGATGAATGTAGGTAGTGGTACACATAATTTATATTGCTGTTCAGGCCATGCGAAGTGGATGTGTCACTTCCCTGTAGAAAGCAAGTCAATACCAGGGCAAGACCTACCTTCACAAAACCCATAGACCTCTTCCCAGTGGTGTAGCTAGAGCTTTTGCCACCTGGGGCAGCCCCTGACTTTGCCGCCCCTCTTAACACACACCAAAAATACTACAAAAACTCAAAACGACGTATAGCAAAATAAATTTAAACACTATGTTTATTTTTGAAATAAAACTTTAATTTCAACATTCTAAAATACTATTTTTCTTGCTTTTCTGTTAGCAAAATCATCGATGACATTAGCAAAGTCTATTTCATATTAATGTAGATAATTCTTAATCAATTTTATTTAGAAAAACTCCTCTCACAACTAGCAACACTTACAGCAATTGTGAGGAAAATTTGCAGTAGTATTACAATATTTGGAAATGAGTTCTCGAGACTGTGTTTTAGAATGAACTGCAAAAGTTCAAAAAGGTTCCAAGTGCCAGCCGGGGTCCACCCCGGGTGGCACTTGGAACTTAATGCATAACATTATACATATCTGCAAGGAGATGTGTTTTGCATTATGGGAGATACTGAGATAGGATTGTTGGTATCTTGCTCCACCTTTGCAAGGAGTTGCTTGGTGTTGTACCACTTTATCCCAGTCCTGAAGATACTTTCAGGTGCAAACTTTGTTTGCATACACTTGGATAAAGGATTAAACTAAATTTATTATAGTCTGACCAAGTGAAAAATAAACTTTCTACAACTATTATGCAAAGCTAAATCTGAATATGAAAAGAAACTGACTCTGCAAGCTAAAGAAGACACAGAGGAATTCTATCATTATGCTGTAACTAAAAGAAATAATGAATATGAAAGAATAACTAATGAATACAGATGGCATGTGGGTGACATTATTCAACTAATTTCTCTTGGCCCTGCAAAACCTCCAGCCGGCCCTGCCTGTGGGAACCCACTTATGGCTTTCTGCCTACTTGATGTTGCCCCATCGCGCACGGCTCTCTGGTGCCTATCTGATGGCCAGTCCTGGGTCCAGTTGACAAGCTGACTAGGCCCATGTGCTGCAGCTTGGGTGTCAGCTTATCATGTGGCACCCTGTCAAATGGCTTTCAAAATCCAAAAAAAAAAAAGGCAGAATATATATGCCTTTCCCTCATTGGCCACTCTTGTCACATTATTATGGAGGGCAATTATATTATTAATGAGAGCTCATTTTGCTAAAAAAAACCTATCACTCTGGTGTATGTGACATTGAGCTTAGTGCTACTGGATAAAGAAACTCTTCACTGGATAAAGAAACTCACAAACTGAATAAGAATTTGGCAATAGGGCCTGATGAGATATCAGCACGAATGCTAAAAGAGTGTTCATCTGAAGTGGCTATTCCTTTGGTCAGGCTATATAATTTGAGTCTCATAACAGGGAAGATTCTATAGGAGTTAAAGAATATATTGTAATCCCATTGCACAGGGGTGATGCAAAGACTGATGTATCCAATTATATACCTATCAGTATCTCTGTAGTGGTGAAGATTTTGTAAAAGTTGGTTAGAACTTGCATACAGAAATGGGTCGACAGAGAATCCATACTTTGCAATGAACATGGATTTACTAAGGGAAGATCATGTTTGAGGAACTCTCTCTCACATTTTATAATAATAATATTAATGTTGAGTTAGACAAGAATAAAATAAATTTAGTTTAATCCTTTATACAAGTGTAAGCAAACAAAGTTTGCGCCTGAAAATATCTTCAGGACTGAGGTAAGATGGTGCAACACCAGGCAACACTGAGCAAAGGTGGACCAAGTTCTCCTCACTCCTTGTCTCAGTATCTCCCATAATGCAAAGCACATCTCCTTGTGGACATGTATACTGCTATGCATTAACGGAAGGGCCAATACCCAGACCAGTTTCGACCTTTTCAGGTGCAAACTTTGTTTGCTTACACTTGGATAAAACTAAATTTATTATAGTCTAACCAAGTGCAAAATATATATAAACTTCCAGAGTTAAACAAGGGAAATGGATACACCATGATACTTTTGGACTTTGCTAAGGATTTTGACAGAATACGGCATGAAAGACTGTTACATAAATTGAACAATGTGGGATTGGATTATAAAATATTCACGTGGATAGGGGGGATGGCTGAATGAATAAAAAAGTGATATATGGGGGATGTGAGTTGTCATTGTAACTACAAATTCAAGATAACAAATTCTGAAGATAACTTACAGAAAGATATTTTAAATTTAAATGAGAGCCTAAGATTATGGAATGATAAGCTTTTGGAAGCTATAGTTTTCATTACTGTATTTAGTTATATTTCATTTTATTTAATTATATTTAGTGTACTTAAATGTTTTGTTTTGCTTGTAATTGTTTGTACTCTTTTCCTTATTTATTTAATGGAATTTATTAATTGAATAATTAATGATTATGCTACTGGGCAGTAAGGAATGATGGCCGATTCAGCTGCAGTCACAAGTGGCACATCGCCAAGTCCTCTGCCATTTAAAAACTCTATTATAAGCAATATCATAAGCGACTTTGTGGCATGCAGTACTTGCGGCATGTATGCGTCTCGGGAATTGGAGATGTGGCTTGTGAAAGAGAGCGGAGAGCATATGTGCACAAATTGCAGGCAGTGGAAGGAAATAAGTGCATTAGAAATATCAATATCCGACCTTGTTGCTCCAGGAACGGGGAATGAATGTAGGAAGACAAGTAGTGTGATAGGAGAGAATAAAAAAAATACATATATGAATGAGAAAATAATAGTAGATAGTGTGTGAAGGCGTGAGTGACTGTGAAAGTTTAGGAGATGGTTTTGTTTGGGATAGTGAATTTAGATTAAGAGTGACTGATCTGCAGAGAGAGAGATAGATGAGCTGAAAGAGGAGGTGGAATGTCTTGTGAATGAAAGCAGAAGTATGAAAGATAAGATTAGGAGAATGGAAGAGATAAATGCAAGCCGAATCAGAGTAGGGGAGAGAGAGAATTCTGGGAGTGTTAGAAGAGGAGAGAAAGGAAACAATAGATGAGAGGGAATGAGTGAGAGGTATGAGGGTGCTAGAAGAGGAGAGAATAGAAACAGTAGAAGAGAGGGAATGAGAGAGAGGTATGGGAATGCTAGAAGACGAGAGAATGGAAACAGTAGGAGAAACGGAATGAGAGAGGGTTATGGAAGTGCTAGAAGTGGAGAAAATGGAAACAGTAGGAGAGAGGGAATGAGAGAGATTATGGGAGTGCTAAAAGAGGAGAGAATGGAAACAGTAGGAGAGAGAGGTATGGGAATACTAGAAGAGAGAATAGCAATAGAGGAGAGGGAATGAGAGAGACCTATGGGAATGAAAGAAGAGGAGAGAATGGAAACAATAGGAGAGAGGGAATGGTAAGAGGTATAATGCATGATGACTCAATGATCCATGGTGTTCAAGATAAGATGCGTGAGGAGTGTTTGCCAGGAGAAACAAAAGGGTGGCTATGGCAATAAAGAGAGGTGAAAGGGTGGATCAGATGATTGTGATGGTAGGAACAAATGACTTGAGTGGTAATGTAAGTCAGGCAGAGAGAGATATGAGATTTTTGCTTGAGGCTACAGAAGACAGAGAGAGGAAAAATAGTGTGCATGTTGCCTAGGTATGATAATGACGAGCTGAGCAGAAGAGCAGTAATATTGAATGACATAATAGCTAGAATGTATGACAAGAGAGGACTGGTATATGTGGATGCTTGGAGTGCGTTTGAGGAAGGAGAGGAATTGTATGCGAGAGACCGCTTACATTTGAATGAGGATGTAGGCATCTGGAGAGATTGCTGTTCTGAATGAGTCAGTGTGTCCCAGGGAGGATGATAGCAGGGGTGGCCTCTTGTGGAAATGGATACTTGGGAGAAGGGAGATGACATCGGGTAATACTGAGCCCAGTGGAGTCTGAAGGGGATAATGCTGGGTATAGAAACAATGGCATTTATATGCTTTATACTAATGCCAGGAGTATCCGAAATAAGGGAGAGGAATTTGTGGCGCAGATAGCATCAGCCTGGCCAAAAATTATTGGGATCACTGAGACGTGGTTGACAGAAGAGGATATAATAACAGGAATAGAAGTCGCTGGGTACAGCATTTTTCGGCAGGATAGGAGGGGAAAGCGTGGTGGTTAGGTACTGCTTATGATAAGTGACGACCTATGTCATCTAAGAGTGGAGGCTTTGGAAGGAAGTGAGACAAATGATTTTGAGAGCAAGTGGTGTGAGGTAGAGGTAGACAAGACAGGATATTTAGTGGGGTGTTGCTACAGACCCAGCAGCACAGAGGGACAGGAGATGTTTAGACAGTTAAGTTTGGCAAGTGCAAGAAGAATGATTGTTATGGGAGATTTTAACTACAGTAGTATAAATTGGACATGTAACAATAGGGGAATGAAATTTCTAGAATTCTTGAGGGACAAATGTCTTAGGCAGCATGTAAGAGAGGGAACAAGAGGTTCAAAAGTTTTGGATTTGGTTATAGCATCAGAAGAGTTGATAATAACTGAGATGACATCTCTCCCACCAGTTGGAGAGAGTGACCATATGGTTTTGACTTGGAAAATGAATAGACATGCAGGATTATCAAAGAGACAGGAACTTATGTGGAATTATAAAGTAGGTGATTATGATAGTCTTAGACGTCAACTTTGGGAAGTTTCATGGAGGGAGGAATTGGAAGGCCGGGATATCATTAGTGTGTGTGGGAAATTGTGAAAGAATATTTGTTAGCAGCAATGATAAGTTGTATACCATGAGTGAAGAAGAGGACACAATTTGGAGTAAAGCAGATGACAAACAATATTAAACAGGAATTGCATGCAAAAAAGAGGCTATGGAAGAGATATAAGGAGACAGGTGAAGAGAAGATGCATGAAGGATATAAGACACAGGCCAGAAGAGTGACTAGTGTGGTAAGGAAAGCCAAACTGGAATATGAGAGGAGATTGGCCCTAAGATCCAAAGAAAATCCTAGGGAATTTTTTAGCTATGTGGCCAGTAGAAAGAGAAATGACTGTGGAAGAATGATATTGTGGGATAAAAATGGGAATAGAGTGACTGATGTAGAGGACATAGTGGAATTATTCAATGAACACTTTATTGGAGTATTTCATCCTAGAGGAGTCAGTTTTAATGCTAGAGGAACAGGGCAGGTTCAAGGTTTAGAGGCACAGCAGGAGAGTGTGTTTCAAATATTGAGTACTCTAGATGTCAGTAAAGCTGTGGGACTGGATGGTATTTCACCATGAGTTTTGAGAGAATGTGCTAGGGAACTGACAGTGCCTTTGACCTGACTTTTCAGTGAAAGTCTGGCTGTGGAAAAGGTGCCCAGGGAATGAAAGGAAGGTAAGATAGTGCCATTGCATAAGGGTGGTAAAAGACTGGAAGTGTCTAATTATAGGCCAGTTTGTGTGTCATCAGTAGTTAAGATCTTGGAGAAAGTAGTGAGGGACCGTATACAGCATTGGGCAGATGAGGGTAATGTTATCTGTGACAGTCAACATGGATTTGTGAAAGGGCACTCTTGTTTTAGCAATATGCTAGCCTTTTATAATAAAGTTACAAGAACATCAGATGAGGGAAAGGCATATACTGCAATTTTCTTAGACTTAGCGAAGGCATTTGACAGGGTGCCACATGATAAGCTAATATTTAAGTTGCAGCACATGGGTCTGGATGTCAGATTGGTCAACTGGATTCAGGATTGGCTGTCTGATAGGTATCAGAGTGTTTTGTATGGTGGAGCAGTTTCAAGGAGGCAGAGTGTTACAAGTGGGGTCCCACAGGGCTCAATACTAGGACCTATATTGTTTAACCTTTATATCAATGACATTGCCAGTGGATTGCAAGGGGATATTCAGTTGTTTGCGGATGATGCGAAGCTGGGAAGGATTATTAGTAATAGTGCAGATGTGGTTGCCCTGCAAGAGGATTTGAATAAGCTAGATAGATGGGCAAATGAATGGGGCTGTCAGTTTAATGCAGCAAAATGTAAGGTCTTGAGGTTTGGGAAACATCGATGGGATGCTGCATACTCTATGGAAGGAGTTATACTGGAGGAAGTAGGGGAGACGAGATCCGGGGTTAATGATTGATAGAAACATGAAATTTAGGGAACATATTGCAAAGATGGAGAAGGTAACACAGAGGATTGCTGCAATTTTGAGAAGGACACTGACCTGCAGAGATAAAAGGGTTATCATTCCGTTGTATAAGTCTCTAATCAGACCACACTTAGACTACTGTTCTCAGATTTGGTCCCCAGGATTTGAAGGGGATAAGTTAACTGTGGAAAGGGTACAAAGACGGATGACAAAGATGGTCTCAGGACTGTACAATTTTGGTTATGAGGATCGGCTGAGGGAATGTGGACTGCAGAGTTTGGTGGATAGAAGGAGAGGTGATATGACTTAAACTTTTAAACTGTTGAGAGGTGGTTACAGGGTTTACACTGGGGAGCTCTTTCGCTTGGTTGAACAGCGGGAAGGAGTGATGACAAGAGGCTATCCCTGGAAGTTATGAAAGGAAACTGTGAGCAAGAGGGTGAGGAGTGGTTTCTTTGCATGGAGGGTGGTTGAACCGTGGAATGCATTGCCTGATGGCGTGTTGAGAGCGAGAACGGTCAATGAGTTTAAGGATTGGTACGATAGACTTTGTGTTTCTTAGAGGGGACCTCCCCTCGATGAGTCTTGACAGACTTTATGTTATTAGGAAGGACCTCCCACGATGAGTCTTTTGACTCCATGTAGGCCTAAATAATAATATTAACAGAAAAATAAAAAATGATGGCCTTTAGAGGGCAAGATCCAGTAAGAACTAAAATAGTAATAGATAACAAGATTTTAGAACAAGTGAATTCATTTAACTACCTAGGATGTATGATTACATATGAAAAAGATATAAACCTAAAAATTGCAAAATATTTAGAAATAACGGGTGTAATTAACTCTATAATTAAATCACACTTAGTAGAAAAACAAACTAGGCTAAAAGCATACAATACATTAGCCCTACCAGTCCTATTGTACGGAAGTGAAATCCAGACAATAAAACAAAAAGACAAAGATTAATAACAGCTGAAATGAAGTTCAGGAGAAAAAGTGCAAAGTATACTTTATTTGATCACAAAAGAAATGAAGAAATTACGAAAGAATTGAACCATGAATCAATAACAGAAAAAATTAAAAAATATAAACATAAATGGTTGGAACACGTTGAAAGAATGAAAAAGAAAGATTACCAAAACAAGCCTTAAATTACAAACCATTAGGAAAAAGAAAACCAGGACATCCTCTTAAGAGATTCAATGATGACTTCTAAGGCTGGAACAGGCTGCTCTAGGCCTAAATCCTTGACAAGCATGTGAGTCATCAAGATTTAAGGTAAGTGACAATGTACCACAATTTACCTTGGTAAATTGTTATTCAATCTATACATTAATGACATTGGGAAGAATCTGTTAGGAGATGTAGCCATTTGCTGATAATGCAAAGCTAGGCAAGGTAATGGAATGTGGCTGATATGCAATACTTTCAGAATGATTTGAATAAAATTGAACTGTGGGCATGTGAAAATGGCTATTAGTTCAATGTTGGTAAATGCAAAGTCATGCACTTTGGCATGATTAGACATCCAATGTCATATTATATAGGTGGGATTATGCTAGAAAAAACTGATCAGGCTAGGGATCTTGGAGTGTTAGTATATAGCAAGTTGAAGTTCAAGGGTGAAATAGCAAATACACCTAATTCTCCATTTACACAGTAGATCGGTTCCAGAAAAAAAAAAAACATGTAAATGAAAACTGTGTAAAAAAGAATACAGTGCATATGGAAAAATAGAAGAATGGTTCCACATGTGAAAACCTGGTACCAATAATAAGTTATTTTCAAACAAAACATATGAAAATCATCGAATAAAACTTTATTTAATTTTAATGGTAATATTTTTATTTTTATTTTAAATACTTATTTAAAGTATATACATATGTATTTTCTTAAAGAAAATAGTGTGTCACTAATAAAACAGAAATTCATAAAGGCTGAGATACACCTGCGCATATGGTTAGTAGTTAAATTTTATTCATGAGACTGGAATTAAATCACTTCCATCACGTGAAACACTTTGGCTATTCTGTTCATACTGTAATGGTGACATGTTTTCTTCAGTAAAAGGAACTAAATTAGCACTAATTTCCAATAATTCTGAAGGTTGTTTTTTTTTATCACGAACTCTGTGATCACTGAGATCCTGTTTTGACTAGATCTTTGTATAATTCTTCATATCGCACCATACATGACTTCAGTTCACATTTAAACTATTCAGCTCATTCAGTATTTGGTTCATGTGTAAGAAAATTATTTTGCAATTTACCAGCCATTTGAAGCCCTTCTTTAATTAATCCTACAGTGAGCAAAATATCTTCTTCATCATCTTTTTTCATCGAGATTCTCAATGACAGCTTCTATTATTTCATCGTCACTAACATCCTTGTCAATTAATTCTTCAATATCTGCAGATGAAAAATCATCAAATCCTTCTCTTCCAACTGCATGTGCTAATCTGATGATATTGGGATAATCAATTGTATGCAAAGGTACAGGGTTTATCTTTTTCACATATTCTGGCCAAGTAGCTTTCCAGCATGCATTTAAAATTGATGGTTTCAATTCTGATAACGCCAACTTAGCAAGTTTGATGCAATCCAAAATAGAAAATTTCTTCCACACATCAATAACTGTCAGTAAATTATCATTATCTAGTTTATCCAAAATGTATTTGAACGTTCTTCTTCTTATTATTATTATTCAGGCCTCCATGGAGTCAAAAGACTCATCGTGGGAGGTCCTTCCTAAGAACATAGTCTGTCAAGACTCATCGAGGGGAGGTCCCCCTAAGAAATACAAAGTCTATCATACTACTCCTTAAACTCATTGACCGTTCTCGCTCTCACCACTCCATCAGGCAACGCATTCCATGGTTCAACCAGCCTCCATGTAAAGAAACCATTCCTCACTCTCTTGCTCACAGTTGTCATCACTCCTTCCCGCTGTTCAACCAAGCGAAAGAACTCCCCAGTGTCAACCCTGTAACCACCTCTCAACAGTTTAAAATGTAGTAAGTTTTGAAGGTAGCTATTACACCCAATTTAGTGGTTGAATTAAGGATGTTGTATTAGGTGGCAGAAAACAGAATTCCACATTCGGGTGTTCCAAAACAGGATGGCCAGGACATTGTCTATAATCAATAACTTTAAAGTCCAGATTTTTTCCCATCAAATAGTGTTTAACTTCTGGAACAAAACATTGATAGAACCATTCATTAATGAAATGACCACGGGGAAATGAAAGGTGCCACGTGGTCTTAGGGGCACCAATTAATGAGCAATGGTTTTAATATATGATCTCCTGAAGCATTGCTGCAAAATAAGAGTCACGCGATCCTTAGCTGCTTTAAAGCCACCAACACTTTTTTGAGATTTCGCTATGTAAGTTCTACTTGGCATTTATTTCCAAAAAAAAGACTGGTCTTATCTGCGTTCGAAACTTGAAACATTTTTTTTTCCTTTTCCTTTTTCCTTGAGAAATTTTGTAAGTCAACCTGTGCTTGCAGAAAAATCACAATTGTTGTTTGATGTTGTTGGCTCTGTGTTATTTCGAAAGCGTGTAAAAAAAAAAAAAGGCCATGTCAAAAGAGAATTAGCTGTACTGCAAATAAAACTCAGAGGAAATTACAATGTTGAAAAAAAAACCTTGAAATGTAAGGATAAGTTAGTAATTTTGTCTCTTTACAAGGCCTCACTTGAATTATAGTGATCAGGTCTGGTCTTCTTGTTTCCCTGGTCATTCTGATATAGTAGGGAAAGAGAGAGTGCAATGGAGAGTATTAAAATTGATATCAGAATTGTAGAATATAGATTATGACAGATTGAGAATTTGAAAGCTACACACACACTAACAAACAGGAAAAAAAGAGTGCATGATATGATCGAGACTTATAAACTTCTGAAAAGGTCATGCAGGATTTCATTTGATATGGACGGTGGATAAAGGACAACAAGGCATCCTTGGAAGTTAAGAATGAACGTTCTTCTTCTTATTATTATTATTCAGGCCTCCATGGAGTCAAAAGACTCATCAAAAAGTGTTCGAGAGCCAGATTTTTCTCTGAGTGGTGCGTGATTGGAATGGATTGACGTTGGAGGTGGTGGACACAAGTAGTGTGAATGAATTCAAGAACAGGTATGACAGCTGGTGCAGGTGTGGCCTCCTTGGAGGTTCTCAATAATAATAATAATAACTCCAGGAGAAGTGCTATTATCCATTATGCTAAGATTAATATTCTGTGATTTGATAAGAATGACTGAGATGTCTTGAATTTGTGATATCCTAGCTAGCTGCTAATATTCACTTTGTCCAATTTTACATCTTGAAGGCTTTATGTCAGAGTTACATGTATTCTGGACTGAAGGTAGACCAAAACATTGTTAGCTCACAATCTTAATAAAGTGATTGCATTAGTATATAACGAGCACCATTGGCGCACCCAGGGAGGGGTGCCAAGGCCCCCCCCCCCAAAAAAAGACTAGAAAATTTTCCAAAAATCTTTTCCTAATTAAAATCATTTTATTTTATTTATGTTGTGTCGTGTCTTCTATTTCTACACTACTTATGAATTAGCGGTCACATTAGGTGGGAATACCCTCTTGCTCTCGGGAATCATGGCCGTTGTGAACACAAGGCGAACGAAGTAGTGCTCGGGCGATACTTTGTTTGCCCAAGCCATGCCAGAGATCACTGCAGATGCTCAGTCACAGGTCATATGCAATGCATAGTGTGTATTCTCAAATCGTCTACTCAACTCCCCCCCCTCCCCAAGATTAAATCTTGAGTACTCGGGCCCCCGACAAGATTAAATCCTTAGTGTGCCATTGACAAGCACTGTATTTCTTTTAAATATATATATGATTGGTTAGTTGCTTAGATTATATCAAAGCAACTGAAGCTATGACTCAAGTAATTATGTCTACATGTAAATTGCACGTGTTTTTTGGGTTCAAATTCTGTCTGGAATGTGAAAAGCATTATAAAACTTTCATCTGAAGGTGAGTTCACTGGTCTCATATTTAGGTTTTTCATCTTGCAAAACGGGCAAATCAGCTATAAAAATAGACATAATTAATAGGCATAATACACTGGCCCCATAGCCTTAATTGTTTGGCCATAATTCAAAATAACAGCATGAATTCTTGGCTGGTGTGCATGCTATGAACAGGGAAAAAAATTCACCATTAGCCTTTGGGGAGGGAAATGTGGTCACCTCTGTGAGACTAGCTAACTTCTCTTTAAAAGAGAACTTTTACAAATATTATTCTTGCATTGCAATGAGAATCAAAGCATTAAATCAAAGAGTAAACTTATACAGACAGCAATTCCAGTTAATTCAAACTGTTTCTTTCCTTTATTCTTCACACTGAGAAGCAGAACTAAATACAGTGTAGCACACAGAATGAGGGAAAAAAAAATAGTAGTGACAGGAGAACTGAACATTTCAATGAGCTTTTGTTCTCTACCTCTTAGTATTCATCTCTCACACAATACCAGAAGGAAATCAAACTCCTTTGTTTGGTCTTGATGTACAAAAATGTGTGTATATATCAAAAATCATTTTACACATTAAGAAAATTCATGAGGTTTGACATATCAAATACAGTTCCATTCAAAAAAAAAGAAAAAAGAAAAAAAAAGACATTTATATAAAAATTTGCATTTAAGGTTTTGATTATTATAATATAATATGCACAATACTGTATGAAACATTTATAATAAAAATGCATTGTATGAAACATTTATAATAAACACACAATGAATCTAATGCATTATCTAATGACAATGGTTCATGAAAATCATGGCAGTATTATCACCCCCCCCCCCCTACACACACACACACACACACACACACACACACACACACACACACACACACACACACACACACACACACAAAACAGGTCCGGTGGGAAAATACATTCTGGCTATAAACAGAATAATGCAAATTTAGAAAGTACACATGAAGTTTTATCCATAAAACAGTGTCATTTAGTTTTGATATTAATTATAGAAAGTTATACAAAATCAGCAAGAATATTATATTATAAAAGACATTAGAATTAACAGAAATTACTGCCACTTAACACTGGTACAGGTAGCTTCATTTAATATTCATTTATTCACATTTAAATAATATTTGCTGGTGACAGAATGGAAATTGTCAAAAAATAACACATTGATTTGGTCCAAGAAATCCATAATATAAGAAATAAAAAAAGTCAAATGTTTTAAAAATAGGAATACAGTATATCTTTACTTCCTTAGAAACTCATTACATATCATATTTCCAGCACTTCGATTGTAATAAAATTTACATTTTTTGTTTCAATATTTATAATACCTGTATATATAAAACCTACTGTTTTTAATGATATAAAACAGGGATTATTATTATTATTATTATTATTTTTTGTACTTGCAGGTTATGTTCCAATTCAGCTTCTTCATGACAAGCTATTTGATATTAAGAGATGATGCAAAAAAAAACAAAAGTATATTTATTATGAACAACTATGCATATTTATTGGAATTCTTTTTTAGTGTTTTAAACTATAAAATATTAGTTTTATTGTTTTATAATTTTATTTTATACCTCAACTAATAGACAAAGCAGTTATAAGAAAAATATTACAAAAATAAATATTACATATTAAAATTATTAAAAAAAAGCTTAAGAGTAGTAGGATTTCTTGTCTTATCAGTGAAAAAATTATTATCTATAAAAAAAATAACGCCAACAACCATATACATTGCCCGATTTTAAGGTCTATTTACTAAAATTTATTTTAGCATGCAACGAAAACACTTTGCTGGCATTATAAAATGGACTAAAATGTGGCCATTAGTGGAAAACCTCTGTAAGATGTTAAATTTCCTCTATAAATGTACTTCACACATTAGACCTCCATAGAGTCAAAACACTGGAAGGTCTCTACCATCACACACACCGAGCTCACTACTGACACCCTTCTTATACAGCTTCCATATCCTCATGTTCTATGACTGTCTCCGTTCATTCTATAAAATCTCCTCTACATTTATGTGGTAACAACTCCTAACTTATATGTCTCAATTATAATTACCTCTCCTCCTCCTATTCAAAAAACTCTACACATAGCATTTCCTCATTGTCTTCATATATTCCAGCCCTAAATTAATCTTGTCTTGACCTTTATCACTATATCCTCATTCTTTTTGAAAATTATGTGACCAAATCTGAACAGAGTTTTTTATTCATGGTGTGAATGTAACTCTGTTACATTCACGCCATGAGTGGGCTAAGGATTTTAGTTCTACTTTTTTAAAATTAATTATATATATATATTTGTATTTTTTATTTATTTTTTACGCAGTCTGAAAAACCCTGCTTTAGAGACCAAACAGTAATATTTTTCAAGCCAGTTCAGGCCTCCAATAAGTGGGGTGTGGTCTCATACTAGGCAATGAAATTTATCTCCTGCCTAAAGGCATTCACAAATATCCATGTACACAGCATGATTTTAACATTCATCCTGTTGGTTGAAGTTGAAGAGCTTACCACTCAGCCAACCACGTAGGCAGAATAACCCATGTCAGATCAAGGTCTTATGCAATGGGAACATAATTTCATTATTCATCATGTCAATAACATCCTTATCATTAGTGCTATAATTCATTGCAAAGTTCTCACAATTTTTAGCAATGCTACTCTGAAATTTTAGATGCTTGTCTGTCCTGGCTCCCTTATCTTATTCGCTTCCTTTAAGTTATTCTTACCAATCATGAACCCGTATACTATGCATCTTGCCCTATGCTGCCAAACTCCAAAACCGTACACTTTGCAACTCTGCACTGGCATTTCCATTCATTTGCCCACTAAAGCAATTCTATTCAGATCTTCCCATAAGGCCACATCAACTGACTTTGCATTATTTGAAAAGAATTGTATATTTCCATTGAGACCTCACCTAATATTATTAACAAGTTCAACTGTAATGGTCTCCAAACACTGGCAAAGTGGTTAGAGTATCTACCCTCCAACCAACAGGCTGATGTTTTGAATCCCACCATGGGCATGGATGTTTGTGATTGTCTTTAGGTGGTAGATGAATTTCATGTCCAGTGTGAAACTGCTGCCCTACTATTTAAAGGAACTGAAATGGCTTGAAAAAGTTCCATGTTAGGTCTCTAGCTAGTTTCTAGACTATGTAAAAAAAAAAAAGAATAAACACAAAATATATTATTTAAAGAATGGATGTTAAGATGAGAGGCCATCCCCGAAAGTTATATAAAAATGTGGCGAAGAAAGGTGTGAGGAGTAGATTTTTAATGTGGAGAGTTGTTAGTGATTGGAATGCATTGTGAATGGGGATAATGTATATAACTTCAAATCTCCTTATAATAGACATGCTGCTGGTTGAGTGGGCCTCCCATGATGAGTCTGTTGACTCCATGGAGGTTACCAAATAATAATAATAATATATAAAATTAATAAATGTAAATAAAAATCCTCAGCCCACCCATGGTACAAACCATATGTTTACAGGAACTGTTAATGGATAGGATCCACAAAAAACAGACCACTGCAGAACAAGTGATTTTCCTCTTCCAGGATGCTGCTCACCCATACACAACTTGCTGAAACCTATTTAATAGCCAATTGATTATCCAGATCACTTAATCTATTATCTAATTCCATTATAATTATTAACTTTTCATGTGGCACTCCACAAAGGTTTTTGCACAATTTCAAATATACTACTGTGTATGTATCTCCCTTCTCCAATGCATTTTTATCTTGTTGTAATGTGTAAGTAGAGTAGTACAATATTCATCTCTTCTTTAACCAACATGTGCTAATCATGCAGATCCTACTGTTATCAATCCAATGCTGGATATTAAACCACACCAACCTCTCCAGTATCTGAGCTGCAATTCCAGGCACACAAACTGTTATTAGCCTATAAATCAACAGTCTATCACATGCTTTGTGAACTGGAACAATTTCGAACTCTTTCTCCTCCTTTGGTCAACCCAGTGAAAGACTTGTTAAACAAATATGTGAAGGCTGCTTCAAACTTACTGTAACATTAACATTCCTTTAAGACATGCTGTAATATGTTGTTGGGGGCCCTGTCGCCCAACATGATGTCACCCATCTCTTGTTTGCTAAGGCAATTTACTTATACATTTCTGTGACATCATTCTCACACATTTCCAAGCCTATAGCAATATCCAACTAAATATTTCATCTTGTCCATGTCCACATTACATCATATAGCCTCAGTATCATGACTGCTATTTTCTTCTTGCATCTATACCTTGTGTGGACATTAATACCTCTGTTATCATCAACACCATTTCCCTTACAATCTTCATGAAAACATATCCTTCCATCTTTTCCTTATTACTCCAGGAGACGAGGCCAGGGATTTGGGTGTGTTGGTGGATAGGGAGTTGAAGTTTAGGAGGCACATCGCAAAAAGTGGCTAAATCAGCTCATCAAATCACTCGGTTGCTGAAAAATACTTTAACAAGCAGAGACAAAAAGGTTATTGTTCCTCTGTATCGAGCCTTGATAAGAACCCATTTAGACTATACCTGTGCTCAGATATGGGCGCCAGGGTTTCTTCTTGATGGGGAGGAGGTAGAGAGGATCCAGAGACGAGTGACCAAGATGATAGTAGGTCTATGGAATGAACAGGTTGAAGATTTGTGGGTTGCAGAAATTGGTTGATAGGCGGAAAAGGGGTGATATGATTGTGACATTCAAATTACTGAAGGGTTTCTATAAGATTAATTCAGAAGATATTTTTGAGAATAAGACTGGTGGTGGGAGGACTAGGGGCCATACATGGAAGCTGGGCAAGAGTGTGGTTAGCAAGGGTGTTAGAGCTAGGTTTTTTACTTGGAGAGTGGTGAATGAGTGGAATAAGCTGCCAGTGTCTGTGAATGGGTTCAAGGCGAGGTATGATAGATACTGTGTGAATGTCGAATAGTTGTTCTTGACATGATGTTAGGGCTGATGAGTCTGTCAACTCCTTGGAGTTGCCCGTAATAATAAATAATAATAATAATAATAATTATTATTATTATTATTATAACAATTTTTGGGTGAACCAACTCAACCAATCAAACAATTTCGTTCCCCTTGTTTCTGACAATCCTTGCATTCATAAACCAATATAGTAGTTATATGACTGCAGTCTAGGGTTAAAACACAGACAAATAAAATGCTCATGGATTTGACGTTATTGCCACCAAATTTTGGCAAGTCTGATCAATGTCTAGCAACCAAATACTCTGCCTACACCTTCATACACTGGTGGTCTTGTTAGTAGCTCTGGAGGATATATATCCAACAGGATCAATCTGGAGGAAACTATCTAGGAGTGAAAAAATGTCTGGTGTAGAGGTGTGGCACCTATACCTTCAGAGAAAAAGCCAAACCTTTGTGGTACTAGACTCTGTGGCAGATGAGTTTCAATGCCTGGTATAATACCACCTCTCTCTTACTGTAAGCTTTAAGTGGTCAAAAAACCATGTCTTGTTTAAAAAGTTTACATGGTTTGTTTGTTTTACTTTTTCAAAATTTCTTCCAGCATGCAATGAGTGATATTCCATAATTGCATTAGACATCAGGGAAGGACTAATATTTTGAGAATGCAGCTTTAAAATGATTATTCTGAAGAATAATGGCTGCTAGATAGTATGCATGCCCAAATTTAGTGGAAATGTTTCAGGAGGATCTAGGTCAGCTAGTAAATAATCTTGCTGACAGGTATGCCTGAAAGGAAAATAATTATAGTAGTTACTGCTGAAACCACAATTTTCAGACAGTGAAAAACTTTTCCATAGGTATTGCTTAGTAAAGAATCTGATACTGCATATTCCAATTCCCTTCCAATTTCAGTTCAAATAACAATCATGAAAAGACAAGCAGACTGATGATGATAATTAAGATTGCTGTAGTTGGAAATAAGATCACACATATACTGATGAAATGAATCTCAAAGGCTTTGGGGCGTTTGAGTGATCTTATTTCCAACTGCAACAATGTTAATTATCATCACCAGTCAGCAAAACCACATCTACTTTTCCTAACAGCAGCTTTTCTACTTTTCCTAACTTTCATCTCAAGAGTGACATGAATTTGTTCATTATGATATACCATGTCAATCTCCAACTTAAAATCTCCTGTTTTTGATTGTCTTTGGCTAATAATCTCTCTGTCTCATTCTATCAAAACTCACTCTCTTAATGCCACTAACAATTTGAATTTTTTTGTTTCCTCTCTTTAAAATGTTGATTATCTTAAGCCCAACTTCCCTGATATATTGAAAATATCAATGTGAATACAGCAGTGGGCCAGGATGGTATGTCAGCTCATGTGCAAATGAACTGGCACTGCCTCTGACGAAATTGTTTAATCCAAGTCTCAGCTCTGGCAATATTTCAAGGAAGTGGAAAGATAGTAAGATAGTGCCATTGCATAAAGGGGGTTCCAAGACAGAAGTAGCAAATTACAGCCCAATTAGTATATCTAGAGTTTTGGTTAAAGTATTGGAAAACTTGATTAAAAGTAAAATTCAGAAATCAGTGGATAGGAATACGATACTTTATAGGAGGCAGCATGGTTTTGTAAACAGGAGGTCCTGCTTCAGTAATTTATTTGCATTTTATAATAAGGTGGCAGCAGATTTGCATAAAGGAAATGGCTACAACACGATATCTGGACTTTGCAAAGGCATCTGACAGATGCCAAAATTACAGCCATGGTTCATGATATAAAGCTGGATTTAATACAAATAAATGCAAATTCAAAATTTACCTAAATCTGTTATGCCATATGAAAGTGAAACATGAACAATTAAAAAATAATAATAATAAACTACTGATGGATAACATCAGCAGAAATGAAATATTTGGTATCAGGGAGGAATAGAGAAGATAGAACAGGGGGAGGAGTACTGTTGATGATAGCTGATGAGTTGCAGCCAAAGAAAGTAATATATCAAGATGATAGACATGTGAATGATAGTACATTTGAGGTGGTCTGATGTGAAATAGTGACCAATGCAATCAAATAAACAGTTGGTTGCTGCTATAGGCTAGCGGGTATAGGAGGTGATATTGAATTCATACATCACCAAATTAGTGCAATGAGTGCAGGGTTAGTGATTATCATGGGGGATTTTAATTATGGTGATATCAATTGGAAGGAGGAAATATCACGTGGCAAAAAGGAAATGGAATTCATTCATCTTCTACGAGATAATTACTTGAAAGAGCACATAACTGAAGGAACATGTGGTGTGAGAGTGTTGGACCTGGTCATTGGTTGAGGATATATGCATAAGTAAGGTGTCCTCATTACCTCCAACTGATGAGAGCGATCATGTGGTATTGACTTGGGAGGTTGCAAAATTTGTGGATTTCTCTCTTAAGAAGGGGTATATATGTAACTATAGGTTAGGCAATTATAACAAGCTTCGGAGTGAGCTTGCAGCAGTCCCATGGTAGAACATATTGCAGGGTAAAGATGTTGGCAGTGCATGGGATAAAATCAGCGGGTAAATGAGGAAGGCAATATCAGATTGTGTCCCCATGGTCAGGAAGACAAACAAGGTAGGCGTTAGATGGATGAGTAGTAGTATCAAGCTTGATCTGCAAAAAAAGAAAATGTTATGGAGAATTTACAAGGAGAAAGGCGATCAGTACACCCATGAGCAGTACAAGGCTCAAGCTAGGAAGGTAACCAGCATAGTAAAAAAAGCTAAATCAGATTATGAGAAGACCTTAGCCAAGGAGAACAAGAGTAATCCCAAAGAGTTCTTCCACTATGTGGCAAGTAAAAGGAAGAATGACTTTGGAAGAATAACCTTAGTGGGTGCTGATGGTATTGAGGTGACAAATTCAGATGTAATAGTAGAGTTACTGAGTGATCACTTTTCAAAAGTCTACCACCCAAGTGAGGATATCTCTATACCTGTAGCAATAACTAATGTGAGAATTGAAGCTAAAGAATCAGAGGTATTTAAAATATTGCAAACACTGCTGTAGGCTTAGATGGAATATCAGCTCGGGTGTTGCGTGAATGTGCAAATGAATTGTCAACCCCTCTTACTTGGATATTTAATTTAAGTTTGAACTCTGGTATGGTCCCTAGGGAGTAGAAGTTAGGCAAAGTGGTTCCTTTGCATAAGGGTGGTTCTAAAACTGACCAATCATCATCTTGGGAGTAGTGGTAAAAGTATTGGAAAAGTTGGTTAAAGACAAAATTCAAGAATGGGTGGATCAGGATATGGTACTCTATAGCGGCCAACATGGTTTTGTTAAAGATAGAGCCTGCCTTAGCAATTTATTAGCTTTTTATAATAGAACGACATCTCAGCTGGACAAAGGAAATGGCTACACAGTGGTACTTCTGGATTTTGCTAAGGTTTTTGACAGGTTACCCCATGGAATACTGTTGCACAAATTGGAGCAGATGGGGATGGATACTAAACTGGTGATATGGATAGGAGAATGGCTTGGGGAGAGATACCAGAAGGTGGTGTATGGAGAAGCAGAGTCCAGGATGAGGCAGATGACCAGTGGTGTGTCTCAGGGCTCTGTGCTTGGGCCACTGTTGTTTAATTTGTACATAAATGATATAGGAAATGATTTAAAGGGAGATATTCAGTTGTTTGTTGATGATGCAAAGTTGGGTAGTGCAATAAAAAATCAAGCTGATGATTGAGAGTTTGTAGGATGATTTAAATAAGCTGGTAAAATGGGCAAAAGATAATGGATGTCAGTTCAATGTGGAAAAGTGTCAAGTTATGCATTTTGGGATTAAAAGATTACCAGCTGCATACTTCATTGAAGGAACAGTACTCCAAGAGATTGATGAGGCTAGGGACTTAGGGATGTTGGTAGATAGGGAGATGAAGTTCAGGGGACACATTGCTAAGGTGTCCAAGATTGCACATAGGATTACTTGGTTATTGAGGAACATACTAACATCCAGAGATAAAGAGGTTATTATTCCCCTTTATAAAGCGTTAATACTTTCATATTTGAATTACTGTGATCACCTAGATTCCTTGGATATGAGGTGGTTGTGGAGAGGGTTCAGAGGAGAGTGACTAAGTTGGTGAGTGATGTAAAAAATGCTCCCTACATTGACAGATTGAGAGCTTGTGGATTGCAGAGATTGGTTGATAGGAGAAGAAGAGGGGATATGATAGAAACATTTAAGTTACTAAAAGGTTTTTATAAGATTGATGCAGGGGAAAGAAGTTCTCACACCCCTTGTTAACCACACCTAAAGTGTAGTTAACAAGGGTGCGAGAACGAGGTTTTTTGCCTGGAGGGTGGTGAATGAGTGGGATGCATTGCCTGACTCAATTGTGAATTCTTTGTCTGTAAATAAATTCAAGAAGAGATATGATAGATATTGTTTTAATAGTTTGGGTCTCCCGAGATGAGTCTACTGACTCCATGGAGATACCCATAATGATAATAATGTACTTTTTTAATCTATTCTACTATATTCAGTAAACTAGATTAAAAAAAAGAAAGAAAGAAAGAAAATAAATTTTAAATTGGATGAGAACTAACAAGAACCAACTTAGCAAATGCTACAGTTTTAAAAATTAATGGATTCTATATGTGAACAAAATGTCACCAAATAGACTCCAAAAAAAGCATAAAATAAATAAATAAAAATACAGATACAATATAAAAATAAAAGGAATAAAAATAAATCAAATAAACCAAAAGGAAAAATAGAGAAAGACTTCAAAGAGGTGGTGTGAGACTTCTTTCACAGTATTAGGCATTATGGTGTGGACCATAAAGATTAATGCTGTGAAAATAAGATGATGTTTTTCAGGTGATGAAGAGATTTTGAGAAAGGCAAGATAGATGAATAACAAAAATAGTGCCAAGTCTCTAAATAATGCCATCTGTAATCAGGTGGATATGAGGAGAGTTGACACAACTGATACACAGGGTATGTAATTAATGTGGAAGATATAGGCCATTTCTGGAAACACTGTATAAAGGGGATTTTTGTTTGAAGTGGCACATGAGTAGAGTGCATGCTGGAGATAACAGAAACAGTAAATGAGTTTATGCAGTATTTTATTAGATAGCAATGGTCTCTTTTAATGAGTTTTAACACCATGGAAGCCTAAAATAATAAGAATAGTTACTATAATAAAATTAAGGGTGCACAGCATGTTCTGGTTGTACAAATCAATAGCTTTTCTTAAATAACTCATCCATTCAAGTTGATTATATAATCTGCTGTGTTTTTAAAAACAAATATTAGTATTATTTTAAAATAAAAAAAAATCTAAATATATATATATATTTAATTTTTACATGGTGAAATTTTTAAACAGTCAAATAAAAGATCATTTGCAGTCCTGGCTGGCTGAGTGATTAGCATATCCCCTCTCCAACTAACAGCCTACAGGTTCAAATTTCACTGATGGTATGGATATTTATGATTATCCTTAAATGGGAGATGAATTTCATCCCATAGTGTAAGACCACCACACCACAATAACAAATATTGTTATTTATAAAATAACAATAAAAAAAACTGCAGATTTACGAAACCTTTTTGTGAATGGATGGTACATAAAAAAAGGTAAACAGCATACACTGTGATGTGAGTGAAGCACTTAGTCCAAATGAAAAGTGTCCACCTTTGATTCATCAGATGATCAGAAAATTGGAGGCTGAGATTGGATGGCCTGTAACTCTCTGTACGTATGGATAATTAAGAAACCAAAAGCACATTTGAACGGAAATTATTTTTATTGCAAATTTACAACAGCTTAATTAATAAATAACAAACCGCATTACTTAATTATATATTTTATTTGAATAACATTTTCATCCTAGGATCAAGGGCATCTTCTGTATGACTCCTAAATTAAACAACAAGAACAGAAACCAATGTCATTCAACAATGACGTGCAAACTTCACATACATGATGTAGAGTATCATGATCTAATTCTATTAAGGTTCTAGAAAAAATAACTTTAACCAGATTTGATTACAAATATAATTATATATCAAAAATATAAAAAAGTAAAAAAAAAGAATTAAATTTAAGTTAATTCTGGAATTTGTGAGGAACTATTTCCATTCATCGTTTCTATTTAGATTGCAGTTGACACAGCAAGGTGTCAAAACTCTCTTTGCATAGACATTCCAGGAGATTGTTATTTTTATGGAGAACGTTAATTTTCTTCTAAGGAGTACGATGTCTGGTGATAGCATGCTCTGTAAGTTCTGATGCTCTGGCTCATGGAACTTAATGTAGTCTAAATGTTCATCATGATGCATGGCTGCTGATCTACTTGTTTGACTAAAATGCAATAATCCACTCTGGTAAGGAATGTGATACACTCCAAGGTAGACTAAAGGCAGAAGTTTATCTTTACCTGAGCCTAGAAAAGTGGATATCTTGTTGATAGAACTGAAGGAAGCTTGTAGGTAGTACTTAGGTACTATTTAGACTTGTAGGTCTAAGTAGTTTGGCTATAAAAACCTTCTGAGACACCTTTGACATAGGGAATGGCGACATGACAGACCATCTCTGTATAACTATTTTGATGAGAGGCAGAAGACAAGGAAACTCTTTAATTATTAATTATCTTGACATATGATTCAGTAAAGTCATCAATAAGGAAGGTGAACTTGATGTGATTTATTTCTTGGGAGAGCAGCAAAGAAAGTGTGTTCAATGTACCAAAGTCCTGATTGCGCCAGATTTTTGACAATTATGATGTTGCGAAAGAGGATGAACATAAAGTCCAGTATGTGTTTTCTTTCTGAATACTGAAGGCTACCATCTGGTCAACAAAGTAACAGAAGATCTAAAAAGGCAATATGATTGTTCTCTTCTAGCTCAAGAGTGAAGTGGATACGATGGTGAAAAGTGTTGATCATATTGATGAACTCTTTGTAGATCTGTAAGGGACAGAACATTTTCCAAATTGCTCTCAGCATTCACAGGAAAGTACTCTTCATTTATCAAAAATAGTTCTCATATCAAAGAAAATATATCAGAGCATCACTTTGCCCAGGTGATCATTTCAGCCTAGATATTGTTTTCTTATTCATAAATGTTCCTTTGATGAAACACTTAACTAACTTCCTCAACCAAGATTTTCCAGCAGATATTGTCGCCCTATTTGACTTTGCCATTCATTCTGGCCACCTCACATATCAAAAGAAACTTTACCAACAAATTGAGAGCACATTGATGGATGGTCCTCTTTCTTCCACACTAGCTAACTACTTCATGGAAAGATTTGAGCAATGTATACTTATAATACATCTGTACTATAAGGATGGCTATATAAGAATAGCCATCCTTATAGTACAGATATATTGATGCTTTTGTGGCTTAGCATGGGTCCTGTACAGACCTACAAGAGTTCGTTAATAAGATCAATACTTTTCACAGTTATATCTAGTTCACTCTTGAGTCAGAAGAGAACAATTGTATTGTCTTTTTATATCTCCTATTACTTCGTCAACCAGATAGTAGCCTTCAGTTTTCAGTATTTGGAAAGAAAACATATACAACATATACTGGACTTTACATTCATCTTCTTTCTTACCATCATAATTGTCAAAAATCTGGCACCACGACTTTAGCACATTCTCTTTGCTACACTGAATTGCTGCTCTCCTAAGAAATAAATCACATCAAGTCCACCATTCTTACTAATGGCTTTACTGAATTGTATGTCAGCAAGATAATTACAGTGTTTCCTTGTGTCACCATTTCCTATGTCAAAGGTGTCTGAGAAGATATAGACAAACTACTTAGATCTATTGGCCTACAAGTGTCCTCCAAGTCCTATCAACAAGATATCTGCTTTTCTAGAATCAGCTGGTGTGTGTGTGTATCAAATTCCTTGCCAGAGTGGATTATCATATTTTGATTAAATGGATAGATCAGCAGCCACGAGTCGTGATGAGCATTTAGACTACATTAAGTTCCATGAGCCAGAGCAATCAGGACTTGCAAATCATGCTATCACCACCAGACATTGCATTCTTTGGAAGAAAATTAAGGTTTCTTCAAAAAAGTAATAATCTCCAAGAACATCTATACAAAGAGTTCGCAAGACCTTGCTCCATTGACTTAATAAAGTCTTGCCAAAAATGCTGTTACAACTCCTGCACTCCCCCCCCCCCCACAGAATTGTGCGAGTCTGGTTGCATTAGTGACACTGTGTGCAGCTAACATTCGTGTGGTTGTCAATAGAAAGAGAGAGTTGTCTAGCTGTATAGGTTAACATGCACTGGGGAGATAATGAGAATTGCATACCTAAAGTCCTATTACAGCTATGCAATTCTCATAATCTCCCCACTGCATGTTAACCTATACAGCTAGACAACTCTCTTTCTATTGACAACCACACGAATGTTAACTGCACACAGTGTCACTAATTCAACCAGACTCGCACAATTCTGTGAGCAGTGGTGGGGGGGGTTCAGAAGTTGTAACAGTATTTTTGGAATGCAGCCACCTATTATTGTCAACATGCTAAAAACACTCAGGATCAGTAGGATGTTTGTGTAAGACAGTTAATGGTTATAATGATACAGAAGATGTATCTGATGGCCAAAGAACAGTTCAACCATGCTGCATTAGAATGCAACAGCTTGTGAAAGATGCGAAGGCATGCCTCTTAAGTAATCCTGTGAGAAAGCAGAAAGTGATGTCGCAAGAGATGAATGTTTCACAGAGAACAATATCATGGACCTGGTGATGACAGCCTATTGTAGTTCTATTGGACACTTTTTAACACCACAACTTATGCAGAGGGTGATAAAATTAAAACACTTCTCTGGCAGTATGTGAGTGAACATCAGGCACAAATATGTCAGCTCCACAGATGAGAAGATTTTCACCATTGAAGAGTCACTTAACTGCCAAAACGATCAGGTATATGCCTCAGATGCACAGCATGTGCCATAGCACCCAGAATTTAGAGAGGTCATCACTCCATGTCAGTGATGGTTTGGTGTGTGTGTGTGGGGGGGGGGGGGATGATGAATTAGGGAGTATCCAAGTTGCATTTTTGTGAAAAAGAGGGTCAAAGCCTCCACCAAAGTGTATCAAGACATTGTTCAGGAACCTGTGGTATGGCCCCTGAACAATACCTTGTTTCACTATAGGCAGTGGATCTTCCAACAGGACTCAGCCCTTGAACACAAGGCAAGGACCACATAACAATGGTTGGAGGCAAATCTGCTCGACCACATCTCACCTGATTGGCTGTCTAGAAGAACGGATCTGAATCTGTTGGACTTCAAATTGTGGTTCGAGCTTGGAAGAGTATCCTATAAGAAATAACACCTCAGCATCACCAATGTGAAGGTGGATTTGGAGTGAGCACTGGCAACATTTCTGTTGGATGTTGTGCATGCTGCCATCGATATGTGGCCTTACAGACTCAGACTTCGGGAATGTGTGAAGTCAAAAGGGGTGATTTTGAACGTTATACATGTCGTTTGTATGTGCTGAAAGCTGTAAATGATTTACTGATAGATTAAAGGTTTATGTGCTGTTCGAGTTGTAACAGCATTTATGCCTAGATAGAAATGATGAACTTAAATTATCTCTCTCTCTTATTGGATATAGTTCTTTACTAATTCCAGAATTAATTTAAATTTAATTATTTGTTATTTTTAATATTTAATTATATTTTTTATTTGTTATTAATATAATCAGACCATGACACTTTACATCACATATGTGCAGTTTGCACGTGTACATTGTTGAATATACCAGTTTCTGTTCTTGTTTAATTTAGAAGTCGTACTGAAGATGCCCTTGATACTAGGGTGAAAATTTTATACTAATAAAAATATATACATACATAATCTGTTTTATGTTATTTATTAAATATCACATCTTATGTTCCTATACATCAAGTTACAACAGCTTCTATACCTCGGCAGTAACAAAACCTTCAGTTGGAAGGTTTTGTTGCAGCACCTTCTACACCTTTTCGAATTCCATTTTGGATGTAAGTAACTTGAGGCCTTTTCAAATAAAAGCAAGTTAGCCAGCCTCATATGGAGATGGTACTCCCAGAATCTAGTGTTTTTCATCTTGTAGAATAGACAAAATGAAGAACATATGCAATTCATAATGTTAGCAGATTATGCAGTTTAAACCTACCTATCATAGCATTAAGTAGGTTTATACAAATCCAAGTTGCTTCTCCTAGACAGGCCATGGAGTATAACATGTTTCATGTCAGAGGACAAGTAGATATGTAGTAGTATTGTTAGATTTTGCAAAGGCTTTTGAAAGATTACCGCATGATAAGATTACTGTAAGAGGAAAGTCACTAGCGGTGTGCCTCAGAGGTCTGTTTTAGGACCACTGCTGTTTAACCTGTATGTTAATGATATTGGAGAAGATTTGGATGGGGATATTCATTTGTTTGCAGATGATGCAAAGCTGGGATGAACTATGAGGTGTGAAGCAGAAGTTGTGGCCTTAAAGAAGACTTGAATAGATTGAGTGAATGGGCATGGGAGTGGGGATGCCAGTTCAATGTTGCAAAATATAAGGTTTTAAAATTTGAGAAACAATGATGGGATATAGAATTTACACTTGGTGGGGATATATTGTTGGAGGTGAAGGAAATAAGAGATCTTGGGGTGATCATGGATAAGGATCTGAAATTTAGAGGATGTACTGCCAAAATTGTGAGAACAACACAATGAATTCTGGTAATGATGTGGAGAATACTGACTTTGTAGAAGTAAAGAGATTCTTGTTCCATTGTATGACACTCTGATTAGGCCGCACATGGGCTACTGTGCACAAATTTGGTTACCTGATTTTCAATATGATGAAAAGATGTTGGAAAGGATCCAGTGGTGACTGACTAAAGTAGTTTCTGATCTCTGGAATGTTGACTTTGAGGAAAGGTTGAAAAGATGCAATTTACAGAGTCTAGTTGATAGGGGAAGGTGTGATATGATAGAGACATACGAGTTGGTAAAGTGTTACAGAATCAATGGTGATGAGGTTTCATAAAATGTTGGGAAATTAGAGAAAAACAAGAGGTCCTGGAAGCTGTATAAGGAGGGTGAGAACAAAGGAGTGAGAAGCAAGTTTTTTTTTGCATGCAGAGTTGTGAATGATTGGAATGCCTTGCCTGAGAGTGAGAGAATTCTGCAAAGAATTTGAATGTGTTTAAGGTGCAGTATGATGAGCTGTGTGTATGACCAAGGAACCTCCTGGATGAGTCTTTGAATCCATGGGGTCTCAGGGTAGTAATAATAATTTTCACTGTTAAAATACAATCTGTATAATGTAAACAACTTCTTACTCTTTTAATATTTTGACTCTCATAGTGTCAAAATATTAAAAGAATAGGAAGATGTGTTCCAAGAATCATTGGAATGTTAAAATGTTATTTAAGTGTCAAAGAAATAGAAATTTTCCCTTTTTCTTTTTTCCCCCTCTCTAGAAATCATTTTACAGATATAACAAGTACTATTATTATTAACATTTGACCTCCATGGAGTCAAAGAACTCATTGCAGGAGGTCCATGCTCTCATGCAAAAAAAAAAAAAAAAAAAAAAAATCATTGAACCATGCTTTAAATCCACTCACAGTTTCTGCATTCATCGCACTTTCAGGCAATGCATTGCACTCATCAATCACTCTCCATGCAAAGAACTTTCTCACTTCTTTGCTCACACACTCCTTATACAGCTTCCAGAGATGGCCTCTTGTTCTATCCTTGTTCGCCTCTGCTTTATGAAACATCTCACCCACATTAATCTGGAAAAGCAACTCATGTCTCAATCATATCTTCTCTCCTTCTGTTCATGAGGCTCTGCAAGCTGTATTCCAATCTGTCCCCCTATTCCACAGACTGACATCAACTAAGTGAATGTTCTCTGGATCCTCTCTATGCTGGTCATTATATATATAGAAAATTCCAATGGAGAAGTGGCATGACTAGACAGTATATTTTCTTCTAAATTTTAATTATATATATATATATATGAAACTAAGCATTATTCATTCAAAATTTAACTTCAAAATCGCTTTCTGCTCTTTGTTCATCTCTTTCATTAATCAGAAAAATGACGTCCATATGTATGACTTACATATTCCTACCTACATTCATTCTGTTCCAATGTAATTATTATTATTTTTTTTTTTTTTTTCAATTCAAACTTACCCACACCAATAAAGTACTGTAGCATCAACATGTATTTTTTTTTATAGAGACCGACATAAATTATAATGATAATTACATATATGTAATAGTGGCTGAGACATTATGAAACATGTGTAAAATGTTGGGAACTTGCAAATATTCATTCAAATTAAATCCAGAATTCACCAGTGTTTGACTCTTCATTCCTCAGGGAAAAAAAATCTGCACATACAGTAATACAGGTGCAGACTTCTTTTTCATATCCAATGTTAATACTTCTTTTTCTCCACTTTCAAATTATCCACAAGTAATAGTGCTGTACAATCAGCAATCTGGTACATCAGATTTTAACACAGAAAAAAATATGATAATTACGTATATAAAAGCGGACAAGGGAAATTATGAAACATTCTTTGTAAAATAATAAGTCAAAAGGCTATTTTACCGGCGACATAAGTTAAGTTTAAAGGGGAGATGGTAAATTCCATTTTATTTTATAGCTGGGTACGAAACCAGCTATAAAATAAAATGGGATTTACCATCTCCCCTTTAAAATCATTCTTTGTAAAACTTGTTAAATAACGTAGCTATGCACTTAAAATATTATTTCTGGGCATAGTACAGAAAAGGCTTTGTTTTATATATATATATAAATACACACACACACATCACAAGTTTTAGCTCAGACTTAACAGATATTGAAACAACCATGCTATGTATATCAAGAGTTAAACCTAACCAATGTTTATAAACCAGTGATCACTATTTCTTTAGGAAAGACTGGCAATTGTGAATTAGGCACAGTTCAAGATTAACAATAATAGAGGAACAAACACATTCAAAAATTATTTTTGAGCAATAGTTCTATTTCATTACAGATTATTTGACATCTTCAGCAGTTAACTGTAAGAATAAAGTTAAGAAGCTCAATATACAAGCAAGGGTAAAGTGCTTATCCCACTGTGATATAGAGGCTGGTGAAAGTTTTCAGTTGTACATGGTATTGGTTTGTTATTGATCTACAGCCTTTCAGTATATGAGATGGCAAAAAAAAAAAAAAAAAAAAAGCTAGCAGTCAATACGGTTGACTTTTTCTCTCCCTGCCACATCTGAACTGCTCGAGTGTCTTAATTCATTTTTGCTTTATATAATATATAAGAAACTGTGAATGGACTAAGGATATTTTTTTCTATTTTTATCAATTTTATATATTTTTAATTTTACTTTTTACATAGTCTAGAAACCCTGCTCTAGAGACCAACTATAGCCAGGTAATAGTGACAACAGAAATAGTTATAGTGGACAGTTTGAAATACTTAAATTTCTTTCCAGCAGTTCATCATAGTGAGTGGTGGTGTAATTTTTTTTAAATTTTAATTAAAATATTTTAATTTAATTTTATTTATTTTGCAAATTTCAGAACAAACAGCACAACCATTTACACAATAAAATGCATTTAATCCTAATTATTAACTTCTGTGGTTAAAGCCAAATACTGAATAGATTCTTAAAATTGAAATCTGTTGCCAACTTTTGTGATGCAATTAAACACCCTCTAAGAGTGAAAATTTATTTACCTTTTATACTTTTCTGATTACAAAATTAAAATCTTTTTGTTACCAAGTTAGTGAAAATTCAACAAACTGGTATTTTCAACTTATTAAAAAAATTTTTTTTAATATATACATAAATAAGAAGTATTTGATTTACCTTATTATTATCAGTAGTACGTGACACCTCCAAGGAGTCCAAAGACTCATCGAGGGAGAGTACCTATTCTACAACTCTCCGTCTTCACCAACTACAGTGAACCACATCATCTACACCAATGCCATCTAATGCCTACCACCACAAACAATCACAAATATCCATGCCCTCTGTGGAATTCAAACCCGCAGCCTTTTGGCTGGAGAGCGGATATGCTAATCACTCATCCAACCAAGCCAGCTAAAGACTCATTGAGGGAAGGCAGCTACTCTACAAGTCTCCACCAACCAACAAACCGCAACTTCCACCCTCATTTACACCAACACCATCTACCGCTCAGCATCACCACTAGTATTTTCACAGAAAATCACAAACATCCATGGCTACGGCAGGATTCGAACCCACAGCCTTATGGCTGGAGAGTAGATACACTAACCATTCAGCCAACTAAGCTAATTGACTCATCTGACGCAGTTAAGTTTTTTAGAGTGGTACATTCAAATCTTCTCTAAATTGCTTGATGTATTCAGAAGAGGGCAATCCACTTAACTAATGATTTCCTCATAGCTCTTCTGTTTCTGCCTGTTCAATAGGTACATTCATGGACAATGCTCCATTTGACTAACACTATCTTTCTTCCAAAGCTGTAAAAACATGAGCAGCTGCTGGTCAAAATCAATTTACATTCCAGCTGTAAACTTATTGAACCACCTTCTCTTCCTCCATTCCATCTACCTCTTTTTTTTTTTTTCTTTTTGAAAAAAACTTCCCTCTCTCTCTCTCTTCCCCAAAGACTAAAATCTTCAGCTATTTGAAAAAACACATCAACAGATTCCTCCTCTCCTCTTCATCTCCTGTCACACAGTAGTAGCACTAATATGCTATAAGTCTTGTGTTCTTTCCAGTGTAGGTCAGACATAGAAAAAATGCTCCAGTTTTTATTAAAGAATTTTCATTAACTTCAAGAATAAAGAAAGGGTTTAAAATTTGTATTTAAAGAAAAGTATTAGATTCATCATGTCACTAGCAGGTAAACCAACTTTTTTTTTTCTTTCATGTATAATTTAATTATAGAAGTTTATAGCCAATTTTTAATTTAAATTGTATACAAAAGACCAGACCTATTCAGTCTTTTGCATAAAGATAGTAGCTATAAATATAATACAAGATAATGATGCATGCATACTTAATTATAAGATGGGAAATGTATATTATGCATTATCATCACACCACTAACTTTCCTATTCTCTGGAAAATATGATAGATCATACCAAAAAAGTGCTAGTCCATTACACTCTTTTATAATAATAACATTTACCTGTAGTCTTCATTTAATATATTTTCTACGGAAACATATATGGAAATGTACTAAAAGAACAATTATAAAGCTAAGAAACTTAATATTCATTTTAATTACAATAATGGCTTTAAAAAGATCATGTGATTTTATTTTGATCTTTACTTTTCATTTTATTTACAAATTCTAGAAGCAAATATCTCGTACTTTGTTTATAATTTCACTAAAAAACTTTACAAGAAAAACCTAAAATAAAGAAACGCAGTAAAACTTCAGAAAACTGGATATAAAGAATCAATCACAGTTCTATTCATTCCTATTTTTAGTAAAAATTGATAGCAATAACAGAACATAACAGAAGACATTTTATACTTTTTATCATATCCATTAAATAATAAGCGCACAAATTTTAATGCATATTCCTTTCAAAAACAACAAAAGTTTATAATCAAGGAAAATCTGTATAAGACATTCAGCATTCCTCAAATATCACAAAAGATGGTATATTATATATATATTTGGTCATCAAAAACTATCAGATGAAACAATATTCTTAATATGTATACACACACAAACACACACACACATATATATATATATATATATAGATATATAAAATTTAATACTGCTGAAAATTTAGATAACATTACTATAACAATAATTATTATTATAGCAAGTATTTCAAAAATACAAAATTACAAGCAGGAAGGTGAGACACTAATCACCATAATAAAATATGTAGATAAAAATTTTACTTCTCTCAGAAAATGTAAATATTCACATGCATAAATAATACATGCATAAAAATATAATGCTAAACTTCCAATTATTAAAGAAAGAACAAAATCAATTTTAAAGCTGATTATAAATCTATTTATCACATTATTTACTAATTAATATAATCATTTCTATTTTTCAGGATTATGCTAAATGCTATCCAGTGCTAAAACAACTAAATGGCACATTAATCTAGTTTTACATATCATTATTTTTAATATTTGAGAAAGGCACTATGTAAAGTTATCAAAAATTAATGCTGTAGTAGGAAAGCTTCAAACCCTACTTAGTGGGTTTACACAAAAAAAAAACTGCAATTTGAGAGAGAGAGAGAGAGAGTGAGTGTGAGAGACAGAAAGTATACAGAAATACAATTATAGTGTTATAAATGCTCAATTAAAATTCTATAAAGAAGTTTAAATAAATATATTTAGAAACTTAATAAGTAACAATACTAAAATATTAAAAATATCACAGTAAAAAAGATAATGAACAACAACAACAAAAAAAAGGAACTTTTCATTTTATATACTTTCTTGTAAAGAAATTCTAATTGTGAAATATGGCAGTAGATGTTTTTAATGATTCTAATTTGTAATAAATTAAATAGAAATTTAAAAAAATGAATACGAAGTGTTTAATACTACATATGATATATATAAAATGAAAAATTTTTTTCTATCTGAATTACCATTTAAGTACAACACTTTCAAAACATCACAAACTGTTAAATATTCTTTTAAGCACATTTATAAATTACATGGTCCCTAAATTATCAATGGAAGAGAGAAAAATATATGATAATTCCAGTAATCTGAAACCATTAAATAACAAAAATGGTTTAAAAATACTGGAATAGTATTACAAACAGTAAATGGACAGGCAAAGGAACATGAGGTATACAAGTGGTCCATAATTCAGCAGTCTTCTGGGTTTTAGAAAATCTGCTAATAATCCAAGCTTTAGAGAGAAGAAAAAAAAAAGCACCATTAATGATTATTATATTCGAGGAAGCAAAATTTTGTTGTCCACACATCTGTACTACCAAAAAAAAAACAAAAAAACTAAGCTATTTCACTCAGTGATGCTATGTGGAATTCTAAAAGTAGTCTAAACTTCTATTTCAAATCCTATCACCCCCCTTGATATTTAAGATTTAACTTCTATTAAATTACTAACAAACTACTTTTGACATTTAACTTCACACAGTGCAATTGAGAACTAGCACTATTAGTTGTAGTTGACTTGGTCCACCCACTAAACAGAAATGCCAGCCTATGACATGCAAAACATAATTCCTTCTTCCTGATGCTTCATTCCAGAGTTTATAACATCTGTGGAACCCAAATTTCTATCAGATGTCATCTTTTGGTGAATTCTGTTTTTCTTTTCTGTAGATAGAAATCATGAATACGGTTAAGAGCTATACACACTTCATACTTCATATATTGTAATTTAAAACACACATAATGCAGTAATTGACACATTATCTCGCCACTTAATGACCTAGCTATTAGTTCATTGAATAATCAGCTGAAGAAATAGCCAGTTCATAGCACAAGCAAAATGCTGGGTAGCAATTCAGTGCTCTGCATAGAATTCCTTGCAATATTATGTAAACATAAATATGAAATCAAGCTAGAAATCTTAACAAGTATAACCGAATGGCAGCGGCATTGTCATTCCATGACTTTAATTTAGATTTCAGTTATTTCGTTAAGTGTGAGATCTATAATATGTATTCTTTCGATTACATAAATGATTTGTGGACATTTGGTGAGGATGAAAGGAGGGTGTGTGCGAAGTGTGACCTGAACGAGGATTTGATGAAAAAAATATAAAATTGATGACAGAAGGTGTTAGTAGCGAGATTGTCGAGGGGAAAATGAGATGTTTGAAAGAGATGTGAAAAAATATTAAAAAATCAGGAAAAAAGAAAAAGAGCAATTTGAAAACCGTAACGGATGTTAAAAGGGATGAAAGTGAGGTGAGAGTGGTGGAAGGAAATGAAATTGGGAGAATGAATGAAACTAGAAATGGCATGACGCAGAAATCAAAAGTGAAAAATATCGAAAGAATGGATGATAGCGAAAGTTGGACGCGTGTTGGACTGAAAGTACAGAAACAAAGAAAGATGAATGGGTGTGAAAATGGGAAGAATGATAGCGAAAGTTGGACGCATGTGGGACCGAAAGTACGGAAACAAAGAAGGATGAATGAGAGTGAAAGTGAGAAGAGGGGGTCAAGAGTTAGAAAGATTGAATGATAGAGAGAATGTGTCCCGAGATTCAAAAGTTGAATTGGATTGGATGAGGCAAGAAATGAAATTGATGCGGAATGAAATTAAGAAAATTCCGGTAAAAACTATTAAAATAAATAATGATGGCATGAAAGAGTTAACAAAAGATGAGAGAGTGGCGTTGTATGGCGACTCCATTATTAAAGGTGTGCTGGAGGATAGAATGCACAAGGTATGTTTTCCAGGTGCTAAAATGAGTAGAGTGATTGAGGCATTGGATATGAGGCAGGAGCAAGCAAAAGTATTAATAGGTACGAATGATTTGAGAGAGGACAAAGAGTGTGTCAGAATGGATATCAGGAGGCTGCTTAGAAAGATAAAAGAGAATAGCGTTACAGGAAGGGTAGTTAGCGTTTTGCCTAGGTATGACTGTGGTGAAATGAGGCGGAGAGCAAAGATTATGAATGATATGCTGGCTGAAATGTGTGAGGAGATGGGAGTACAGTTTGTTAATGTGTGGAATGAGTTTGAGGAACGAAGTAAGCTGTATGGGAGCGATGGACTGCATTTGAGTGGTTATGGTGTGAGTCGCTTGGAGAGACTGCTGCTGGAAGGTAGAGAAGTGAATAGAGAAAATGAATCAGATTGAGTGGGAAATGATGTGGAAGAGTGGGAGAGTAAGACAGGAGAGATTGAAGAGGTGGTTATGAATGTGGAAGTGAGTGGTATGAGTATAGAAAATGAGAGAATGGTGTGGAAGAGGAGCAGGGAAACAGGGAGTCTCAGGGTGGACAGGGTACACAGCATGAGAAAGATGGATGTCCAAGAGGAGGTGAGCATGTGTAGGCAGGAAAGGAATGGGATGACCAGAGTTCAAGAGGAAACAGTTGGAATTGAAAAGGGTTTTAAAATGAAGAAGCAGAAAGGGAAATGGCCCCAGTCGAGCATGAAGAGATCACATCAAGTGAGTGGTATCAGTGGAACTAGCTGTAGATCCAGAAATGAGCTGTTGTGTTTGTATACAAATGCTTGAAGTATAAGAAAGAAGGCAGATGAAATGGTTGCACAAACTGCATCTGTTCATCACCCAAAGATTGTCGGAATAAGTGAGACATGCTTGTAAGAGGATGACATCCTGACAGGAATAGAGATGGAAGGGTATGATGTGTTTCGTGAGGACAGAAAGGGTAAAAGGGAGGGGGAGTGCTATTGATGATTGAGAAAGAGTTATTATGTCCATATAAAGTAGAGATGCAAGAGGGAAATAGTGCCAGTGGTTTTGAGGTAGTATGGTGTGAGATAGAGGTGAATGGAATCAAATACTTGGTGGGATGTTGTTATAGAACAGGTAATGTGGATGGTGGTGATAATGAAATGTGCAATCAAATTAGCCAAGTAAATAAGAAAAGGGTGATCAATCATTATGGGTGATTTTAATTATGGCAATATAGACTGGAATGATGAGTTAGCAACTGGAAGTAAAGAAAATGAGTTTCTTGAGTTTTTGAGGGATAACTACCTCAGACAGTATGTAACAGAGGGCACACGAGGATTAAGGGTGTTGAATTTGGTCATCTAATCAGAGGATGTAATTATAAATGAGGTGTCAAATCACCCACCAATTGGTGAGAGTGACCATGAGGTGATTACCTGGGTGGTTGCCAGCAGTGTGAGGACCTCTGTGAGAAAAGGGTATATGTGGAACTACAAGGAGGGTGATTATGAAGAGCTCAGGAGACAGCTTGTGGGTGTAGCATGGAATGAGGAGTTAGCTGGAAAAGAGATCAATGCAGCTTGGGAGATTTTCAAAAACTGTTTAGTAGATGCAATGTCTAAATGTATTCCAAGGGTGAGAAGATTAAATAAGGTGAGTGTGAGATGGATGAATAAAGAGATTAAGCATGCGATACAGAGAAAAAGGACATTGTAGAGGCAGCATAAGAGAAGTGGAAATAACCAATTCCATGAGGTCTACAAAGACCAAGCAAGGAGGGTGACTTAGTTGGTGATGGTAGCTAAAGAGAGGTATGAACAACAGTTGGCTAATGAAGCCAAAAAGAATCCTAAGGAGTTCTTTCGATATGTAGCCAGCAAAAGAAAGAATAATTATGGAAGGATGACACTGATTGGAGAAAATGGTATAAAGACAGCTGATGCGGAATGTGTGGTGGAGATACTTAATGAACAATTCATAAAGATCTTTCAATCTTGTGAATGTGACTCCATGGAGGGATTGAGAGCAGTTGATGATGGAGAGGAGAGACAAACTGTAGGTGAGCAAGAGGTGTATGGGGAGTTGAGTAAACTAGATGTTAATAAGGCTGTGGGACTTGATAATATATCACCACGTATTCTGAAAAAATGTGCCAGGGAGTTGACACCTCCCTTAACATATTTTTTTAATACGAGTCTTGCACTTGGTCAAGTTCCTAAAGAGTGGAAGGAGGGCAAGATTGTGCCACTTCATAAAGGAGGTGATCGAACTCAAGCATCAAACTATAGGCCTATCTGTGTGTCAGGTGTTGTGGTTAAATTGTTGGAGAAGCTTGTGAGAACTAGGATCCAGAGTTGGGTTGACAACAATGGTATAATCTTTGATGGACAGCATGGATTTGCTAAAGGGAGGTCAGGTTTTAATAATCTACTTACTTATTACAATAAAGTGACTGCTTCCTTGGACAGAGGAAATGGATACAGTAATATACTTGGATTTCACAAAGGCTTTTGACAGAGTACCTCATGATAGGTTGACAGTCAAACTAGAGCAGATGGGGTTGGATATTAGATTGGTGCATTGGACTGGAGACTGGCTATCTGATAGGTATCGACAAGTTGTGTATGGGGGAGCGATATCCAGGAAAAGGAAAGTCATTAGTGGAGTGCCTCAGGGGTCTGTTTTAGGGCCATTACTGTTTAACTTCTACATTAATGATATAGGTGAAGATTTGGATGGAGATATTCAGTTGTTTGCAGATAATGCAAAGTTGCAACGAACCATGAAGTGTAGTGAAGATGTTGTGGCCTTACAGGAACTCTTGAATAGATTGAGTGATTGGGCACGGAAATGGGGATGCGAGTTGAATGTTGCAAAATGTAAGGTTTTAAAATTTGAAAAACAAAGATGCGATGCAGAATTTATGCTTGGTGAGAATATATTGTTGGAGGTAGAGGAAATAAGAGATCTGGGGATGATAGTGGATAAGGATCTAAAATTTAGGGGACACATCGCCAAAATTGTGAAGGCAACACAAAAGCTTCTGGGAATGATGCGGAGGACACTGACTTGTAGAAGTAGGGGGATTCTTGTTCTATTGTATAACGCTTTGATTAGGCCATATGGACTATTGTACCCAGATCTGGTCAGCTGATTTTCAGAAGGATGAAGAGATATTGGAAAGAGTCCAGAGGCGACTGACTAAGGTGGTTTCTGATCTCTAGAATGTCAAGTATGAGGAAAGATTGAGAAAATGCAACTTGCAGAGTCTGATGGATAGGAAGAGAAAGGGAGATATGGTAGAGACCTACAAGCTATTAAGAGGCTGTTATAGGATGAATGCTGGAGAGGTTCTAGAAAAAATAGTGGGAGATCAGGGGAGAACCAGAGGTCATCCCTCGAAGCTGTATAAAGAGGATGTGAGTAGGGGAGTGAGAAGCAGGTTTTTTCATGCACAGTTGTGAATAATTGGAATGCCTTGCTGAGAGTGTGGTGTCTGCAGAGAATTTGAGTATGTTTAAAGCATGGTACGATGAGCTACATGTTTGATAAAAGGACCTCCTAGATGAGTCTTTGACTCCATGGGGTATTAGGTAATAATAATAATAATAATAAAGGATTAAACCAAGTATATCATTTCTTGGTGTCTATCAGTTGGTAAGGTGTTGTTATAGGATCAATGCTGGAGAAGTTTTAGAGAATAGTGGGAGATCAGGGGAGAACCAGAGGTCATCCCTGGAAACTGTATAAAGAGGGTGTGAGTAGGGGAGTGAGATGCAGGTTTTTTTCGTGCAGAGTTGTGAATGATTGGAATGCCTTGCCTGAGAATGTGGTGTCTGCAAAGAGTTTGAATGTGTTTAAAACACAGTATGATGAGCTGTGTGTGTGTGTGATAAAAGGACCTCCCAGATGAGTTTTTGACTCCATGAGGTCTTGGGGTGGTAATAATAATAATAATAATGGCTATGTTTATTGTATTTAACAAACAATCATCATCATCATCATTCCAATCCTCTAAAAGACAAATGCTCCCTTCTCACTCTTCCTGGCATCTACCATGTTCCACGTCTGTCACCCCCCTTACTTTGAACAAACTGGACATTCAGTGGAGAAAAGAATGCAAGAACACTAGTATTACATCATCATCAATAGGAAACCTGAGAAATCTGGCCTTGCACAAGATGAAATAGATCCTATCCTATCCTGATTTACGCTCACATGTAGACCCACACTTCACCGTGCTGGCATTTGAAACTGAAAATCCCACAGAATAGGTTGGTCAATCCTTATTCCAGGAGTGTCCTATTTTTGTAGATGTGTTTGTGTGTTCACGGGGCTGCTTTGCCTGTTCTGAGGGACAAAAAACTCGAGTTTCCAGGTGACCCCCCCCCTCACCTCTGAATGAGACTGGCTAACTCACCTTTAGTTGAAAGAGACCTGATAAAGGTTCCTCACATCTTGGACAGGAATTGAATCCAGGTCTTTCTGACCAAAGGGCTTCATCTATACTGACTGAGCTACAGAGGCTCTATGAAATAGATACCAACCATAATATCCTATGGTCTGACATGTGTTTACTGCATCTATATTAGATAAGTTTGAATGTTTGTTTAAAGAAAGTACGAAATCCTTACTTCATCGTCTGAACTTGAATCAAACAATTGTCTCTCACTATTTAAAATATGAGAGTCTTATTCTAATCACACATCATTAATTTTTTTGCATTAATTAATAATACAATTAGTTAATATTTCCTCAGTTATTGCTTTGCACTGAATGTATGACATCACGCAGCTCTCACTGTTTTAAATCAGTCCATTGTTCTAGTTATACTTTGTATTCTATCACCTACTATCAGTGATGATGACTTTGTAAGTTTCTGGTCAAAATATATAGCCTTTCAATTTTTAAGAAATTATCTAAACATGACTTCAATTAGTAATAATTAGCACAGACTAGACTAATTCTGATGGGGGGAAAGTAGACAGAAAAGCAGGATTCTGGATTTTAATCTGTATTTTTAAAGATTAAAAGCTTTATTAACATTCGTTACCACTGACAGCTTTTCTATGCTGGAGATTTGCAGCATAAAAGAAGAAATCTTTTTTCTTAACTGAAGATATATAGCCATTTGCCAATGATGCAAAGTTGGAAAGAACTACGAGATGTAGAGCCGATGTTATTGCCTTGCAGGAGGATCTCAACAGACTATGTGAATTGGCAAGTTAGTGGAGCTATCAGTTTAATATTGTACAGTGCAAGGTCTTGAAATTTGGTAGCAAGGTTGAGATGTAGAGTATACCATTAATGGAAGAATTTTGAAGGAGCTGGAAGAGATGAGAGATCTGGGTGGGATAGTGGACAGACTTGAAGTTTAGGGGGTCACACTGTTACAACTGTAAGAACATCACATGGGATTATAGCAATAAATGAGGATGTTGACATGCAGAAGCAAAGAGGTTATAGTTCCCTTGTATAAGGCTTTGATCAGGCTACATATGGACCACTGTGCACAGATTTGGCCACCTGGTTTTCAAGGAGATGAGGATTCAGAGAAGGTTTATCAAGTCAGTGTTAGGTTTATGAAATGCAAGATACAAGGAGAAATTGAGAAAATGCAGTTTGCAGAGCCTCATGATTAGAAGGAGAGTGGATATGTTTGAGACATAAATTGCTGAGGATTTGTTACCAGATTAATGTGGGGGAGATTTTCATAGAGCAGAGAGGGACAAGGATAGAACAAGAGGCCATCTCTAGAAACTGTATAAGGAGGGTGTAAGTAAGGGAATGAGAAGCAAGTTCTTTGCATGAAGAGTGATTGGTGAGTATGAAAACTGTGAATGGACCTCCTGTGGTGAGTCCTTTGACTCCATGGGAGTCAAATGTTAATAATACTTGTTATATCTGTAAAATGATCTCTAAAAAAAGGGGAAAACTTCCATTTCTTTGACACTTAATATTTCAATGATGTATAGAATACACTTTCCTATTCTTTTAATATTTTGACACTATGAGAGTCAAAATATTAAATCTGAAAGGGGAATACATGCAATTCAAGGAATAAAATACATTTAATGGAAGACAGAGTGTCCTTACATGACTGTTTCAAGCATCAGATAACCAAAAAAATTTGTGCGGTTTTCAGTAGAGTTCACTACAATTACTTTTTTATTTTACAGTGGTTTGCAGAATGCAATTTTTTATGTTGGTCATAAGGCACAGATATGTGTCAGTATTATCAGGTGCATACGCTTTTCTGTGACACTGAGCCATTTTAAAATATCAATTGAACTTGGTGTAATTCGAGCTTGTTTGCTTTACAAATTTAAACTTGGTTTGAAGGCTTCACAAGCATCAAGTAAGATATGTGTGGCATTTGGAAAATATGCAATTTGTGAAGTTGTCTCAACATCATAGACTTAGACACATTCATACCTAGTTCTTTCCATCCCCTGTGAAAATACTTGATACTTTGGAAGCAGTTTTCCTAGATGATATTCTTCAATCTCCTCTCATCTCTTGATGCAGTTATTACCTTTAGACTGCTATTGCAGCAATTATTTTGAAAACTCCAGTTATTAGAATACTGTCTCAATACTCGACTCAAGCTTACTTGAGAACATTTCAATTCCTTAGCTATAAACTGTCGAGAGTGGCTTTCTTTGTGTAGAGACACCATTCGAAACTTCTTAGCTTTAGATTATGTCACTTGTTTGACCCATGTTCAGCAAATGATTAACTGAAATCGACATGCAAACAATTCCTCATATGTGAGTCGGTCCTGCAGCTATCAAAATAAATGCTATTTCTATGCTCTCCTCAAAATCAGAAAAATTTGAAATATTCTAATATTTTGAATCATGTTGAAAGTTAATTTTTCACTTGGTTAGAGTATAATAAATTTAGTTTAATCCTTTATCCAAGTGTGAGCAAACAAAGTTTGCACCTGAAAGTATCTTCAGGACTGGGGTAAGGTGGTACAACACCAGGGCACTCCTTGCAAAGGCGGAGCAAGCTACCAACACTCCTATCTCAGTATATAAAGTATTTTCAGGACTGGGGTAAGGTGGTACAACACCAGGGCACTCCTTGCAAAGGTGGAGCAAGCTATCAACACTCCTATCTCAGTATATCTCAGTATACTGAGATAGGAGTGTAGGTAGCTTGCTCCACCTTTGCAAGGAGTGCCCTGGTGTTGTACCACCTTACCCGAGTCCTGAAGATACTTTCGGGTGCAAACTTTGTTTGCTCACACTTGGATAAAGGATTAAACTAAAAAAATTTTGAATCATGTTAAAAATTATTCTAATTTTGTGAATGTTTTCAAATAACAGTTTTCTTATAATTTATATTACATTTTTATGTGTTTACATGGTTATATAATCTACAAAGTACATAGATTTAGATGATGCTAATTCATATCAGATAATAATTATTTTCTATGCAATAAATTAGAATTGCAAATCATTCAACACATTGTCTTTGATTATTCTACTGCTATGCATTAAGGGAAGGGCCACTACCCAGACCGGTTTCAACCTTTATTGAGGTCTCGTCAGTGGGAGGCGGACCCAAACGTGGAGACACTAAGGCAGAAGCAATAATAGAGGTCATATTTACCTATAGGAGTTGCCAACAGGTGTACCACCTTATTATTGAATTACCTTACACTACCTTACACTAGTGTTGCACTACCTTACCTCAGACCTGAAGATATTTTCAGGTGCAAACTTTGTATGCATACATTTGGATAAAGATTAAACTAAATTTATTATAGTCTAACCAAGTGAAAAATAAACTTCCAATAAGTTCTGAAGTCAGTGCAACTGTGTCCAGGTGAAACGACTGCAATGGGATGCCATGTTACAGGCTTATATGCTTAGTAAATTGTTGACAAATTGGGCCATTCCCTGGTCAATCAGTGATACCACACTGATGGTATCACTGAGATGGAAGTACAGACAGTCAAATGCAAATGCTACTCACAGTGGATGACCCACCATACTTACCGTAGGGTGCTGAGAAGGATAATATGCAAGACTGCCATTCCTTGGCTGATACGTTGTATGCAGAGTTCCAGGCATTGACTGGAACACAAATCTGCACAAAAACATTCAAAACCGAGGCTCACGAGAAGGGTTTCCATGTTAAGACCATAATATGCAAGCACCACATTACCCAAACCAACATGCAGCGTGATCTTCAGTGGCACAAAGACTGACGAATCACACTACACCGTCTACCGAGCAGATGAATGGTTGTGGGTGTGGCAGATTCCCGATGAATATCTCTTACCAGAGTGCATAAATCCCAACTATGAAATTCGGAGCTGGTGATGGTGTGATGGTATGGGCCTGTTTTTCGTAGTTTGGCCTTGGACCTCTGTTTATTATGTCACAAACACTGAACTCCAAGAGGTATCCGAAAACATTATGGACAATGAATGCTTCCTACTTTGTGGTGTTTCTACAGAAGACCATTATCTCTTTCTGCAAGACAATGCACCCTATCATAAGGCTACTGCTGTAACTGGTGGTTTGTGGACATGAACATCACCACACTTGACTGGCCTCCACAGATCCCTGTTCTCAACTCTACTGAACATCTGTGGGATGAATTGGCACACTGGCTGAGGTCAAGGGATATCCATCCCAGAACATACCTACAGGAAGAATAGTCCAAAATTCCTCATTGATTGCTATTGTATGCTTGTGGAAAGTATGTCATGTAGATTTGCTGCAGTCATTGCAGTGAAAGGAGGTCCTACAACTTATTGAGGTGAGCACCATGGCTGTTTATTCCTCACACTAGGGTGTCCGTTGACTTCTTTCCAAACAGTGTATATGACCTTCAATAAACTAGTACTAAAAATTTATATATTATTATTACTATTCGGGATTTCTTACAGTGAGACTGTAGGAAGTGCATCTTAGATATCACAAAGTCTAATATATCACTCCTTAAACTCATTCACCTATCAGGCAAGAAAGTCCATGGTCCAAGTGCCCACCATACAAAAAAGACATTTCTCACCTTCCTACTCACCACCTCCTTTCACACCTTCCAGGGATGCCGCTTCCCTTCCCTTTGTTCTAATATATGAAAAATTGCCCTAGTATCAATTTGTAAATACTTCCCAACAATTTAAATGTCTCGATTATTTTTCTCTGTACCTCTCCATGGTTAATTTATCCTCTTCAAATCCTGATAATCCGATCTGAGCACATTTATAGTATTGCAGAAATCTTCTGAGTTACCATCACCACTTTCACAATATGTCCCATAAACTTCAAATTTTATCAACTATTACCTCACGATCTTTTGCCTCCTCCACTTCTTCTAGTGCAGTTCCACCTACAGGGCATGTAGCCTCTCACTGCTGGGCTCAACTTTCAAGATCTTACACTTAGTTGCATTAAACTGATATATCTGTTCTTATGCCCATTAGGCTTATTCGAATCCTCCTCAAGGGCTACCACATTGGCACTATTAATAATAACTCCTCCTCCAAGCATCACATCATTTGCAATTAACTGAATATCTCCTTGCAACCTAATGATAATATCACTGACATAAAGGTAAAGCAAAGATTCCAGTACATGGAATCTCACTTGTGTCTATCCTTTTCCATACTGCTCCCCCTGCACACAATTCTCTGATATCTATCAAGCAGTCAGTTTTTATTATTATTATTATTTGTCACCTCCAGGGAGTCCAAAGACTCATCGAGGGAGGGCACCTGCTCTACAACTCTCCATCTCCACCACTGCAACTACCTTCATCTACACCAACGCCATCTACTGCCAACCATCACCACTAGCATTTTCACAGACAATCACAAACATCCATGCACCCGGCGGGATTCGAACCTGCAGCCATTTGGCTGGAGAGCAGATATGCTAACCACTCGGCCAAGCAGGCTGGCATTTTCAATCCAATTCACTGATCATATCTAACCCCCATGTGTTGCAACTGAAGTATCAACTTATCGTGTGCTATCAAATGATTTTGCAGCAAAAGCCAAGAAAATGGCTGTATATACTTTTCCTTACCACACTTGTCACTTTACTGAAATTACCAAAGCAAGAGCATACCTTAACAAATCCAGGATGCCTTCACAGATATTATCCTCATATGTCCAAATTGGTATACAATCTCTCTCTAATTTCTGCAAAACCTTAAATACAGAAGAAATACAAACTGATCAAATGATTTTGCAGCAAAAGCCAAGAAAATGGCTGTATATACTTTTCCTTACCACACTTGTCACTTTACTGAAATTACCAAAGCAAGAGCATACCTTAACAAATCCAGGATGCCTTCACAGATATTATCCTCATCTGTCCAAATTGGTATACAATCTCTCTCTAATTTCTGCAAAACCTTAAATACAGAAGAAATACAAACTGATCAAATGATTTTGCAGCAAAAGCCAAGAAAATGGCTGTATATACTTTTCCTTACCACACTTGTCACTTTACTGAAATTACCAAAGCAAGAGCATACCTTAACAAATCCAGGATGCCTTCACAGATATTATCCTCATCTGTCCAAATTGGTATACAATCTCTCTCTAATTTCTGCAAAACCTTAAATACAGAAGAAATACAAACTGATCTATAGTCTTGAAAATTTATTTATCACTAGGTTAGACTATAATAGATTTAGTTTAATCCTTTATCCCAGTGAGAGCAAACAAAGTTTGCACCTGAAAATATCTTCAGGACTAAATATATAGTGTATGTAGTGTTGTACTATCTTATCCAGTAAGTAGTGCAACACCAAGGCAACTCGTGGCAAAGGTGGAGCAAGCTACCAGGCACTTCTAACCCAGTATCTCCCTAATGCAAAACACATTTCCTATGTGGATATGTATACTGTTATGCATTAAAAGGATTGGCCATCTACCCAGACTAGTTTCGACCTTTATTGAGGTCTCTTCAGTGGGAGCCAGGCCCAGAGCTGGAGATACCAGGCAGAAGCAGTAGCAAGTCATCTGTGCCTATGGGAGTTGCCAAAAGGTTTATCACCTTTTTTTTAAAAATTACTCTGGATTTAGAGAAAGATGTTGAAAATTTATTTATCACTAGGTTAGACTATAATAGATTTAGTTTAATCCTTTATCCCAGTGAGAGCAAACAAAGTTTGCGCCTGAAAATATCTTCAGGACTAAATATATAGTGTTGTACTATCTTATCCAGTAAGTAGTGCAACACCAAGGCAACTCGTGGCAAAGGTGGAGCAAGCTACCAGGCACTTCTAACCCAGTATCTCCCTAATGCAAAACACATTTCCTATGTGGATATGTATACTGTTATGCATTAAAGGGATTGGCCATCTACCCAGACTAGTTTCGACCTTTATTGAGGTCTCTTCAGTGGGAGCCAGGCCCAGAGCTGGAGATACCAGGCACAGATGACTTGCTACTGCTTCTGCCTGGTATCTCCAGCTCTGGGCCTGGCTCCCACTGAAGAGACCTCAATAAAGGTCGAAACTAGTCTGGGTAGATGGCCAATCCCTTTAATGCATAACAGTATACATATCCACATAGGAAATGTGTTTTGCATTAGGGAGATACTGGGTTAGAAGTGCCTGGTAGCTTGCTCCACCTTTGCCACGAGTTGCCTTGGTGTTGCACTACTTACTGGATAAGATAGTACAACACTATATATTTAGTCCTGAAGATATTTTCAGGCGCAAACTTTGTTTGCTCTCACTGGGATAAAGGATTAAACTAAATCTATTATAGTCTAACCTAGTGATAAATAAATTTTCAACATCTTTCTCTAAATCCAGAGTAATTTTTAAAAAAAAAGGTGATAAACCTTTTGGCAACTCCCATAGGCACAGATGACTTGCTACTGCTTCTGCCTGGTATCTCCAGCTCTGGGCCTGGCTCCCACTGAAGAGACCTCAATAAAGGTCGAAACTAGTCTGGGTAGATGGCCAATCCCTTTAATGCATAACAGTATACATATCCACATAGGAAATGTGTTTTGCATTAGGGAGATACTGGGTTAGAAGTGCCTGGTAGCTTGCTCCACCTTTGCCACGAGTTGCACTACTTACTGGATAAGATAGTACAACACTATATATTTAGTCCTGAAGATATTTTCAGGCGCAAACTTTGTTTGCTCTCACTGGGATAAAGGATTAAACTAAATCTATTATGATCTATAGTCTGACATTTCAATTGTACCACCATTACCCTTTGTGAATCTTACCCTCCTTCCGTCATTGGGTATCTTCTCAGTAGCTAGATTTTCACTGAACAGTGAAGTCAATAAAACTGTCAGTTCCTTAGCACATTCCAAAGCCTAAAGTGAAATCCAATGTCCCACTGCCTTATTTACTTCTAGTATTTGAAACACATTCTCCCTGCCCACTTCTAAACCTTCAACTCTCCATCCCTCCAGGAATAAAACATGCTTTTCCAATAGAGTGATCATTAAACAGCTCCAGTATGTCATTTGTGTTGGTTACTCAACCTCTTTTTCTGTTTAACATGGTCATTCATCCATAATCATTTCTCCTCTGACTGGCCACATAACAAAAGAATTCTGTAGGCTTTTCATTGGACTGTAGTGAAAGTTTCTTCTGGTATTTCATTTTTGCCTGCCTCTCTTCCAGTACTAGTCACTTTCATGGCTTGAGTCTTATATTCCTCATGCAATAAAATTCTCTAAAATTGTCTTCTAATTTATCCATAACCTTTCTCATCTCCAGTTCCTGTTTGATTTTATTAGTCACCCACTTGACACCAATCTTGTTATTTTTTACTTGAGGAATGTAATTTGAATTGCTGTTGATAAATATTTCTTCATTATCCCCTGCAATTCTTGTAGTGGCTAATGAAAAAAGATGAAAGAATTGAAAAGAAGTAGCCTCCCTTTCAATTCTTCAATCCATGGAAGCAGGCAAAGCTGATTTCTGAGACTTTTTAGGCAACTTCCACCATATTAAAGATTATAAACCTGTAATACATTAGTATAGTTGGTAAGCTAAACTTTATATTTATTTATTTTAAATAATTTTTGTATTTATTTATTTATTTTGGACATAATCTAGGAAACTCCATTTGAGAGACCAAACATGGAACTTTACGAAGTTGCTTCAGGTTTCTGATAAGTGATGTCAGTATCATCCCATGTGAGAAAATAAATTTCCCACCTAAAGACAATCAGAAATATTCACACCCACAACCTCTCAGGCCAGAAAATGCAGATGATATGGCTATAGTGATACAAGATAACAATTTTAATAATACAGAAGAAATCCTCACTGAAGATATTGAAAAACATTGCAATGCATGACATATGAGAATAGTTTTTGGAAAATATAGATTTCTGGACAATTTTAATGGAACAGAACTACAGCATATTCTACAGACTAAAATACTTTTATAAGGACTTTACAGTAGAAGATGAGTTATCTAGTCTCATATAGATATGGTAAGAGTTTTCTTCCTGAAAGTGCAGTGCTAACTGAATATAACAAAACTGTACACTCAGTTTAATGAAGACTAAAAATGTGCTCCAAAAACAAGCGAACTGGCCAGAAGAATAGACCAATTTATAGATATAATGTACTTGCTTCAGATGCAATTCCAAAACCAAACCCAACCCAAACTGCAACTCAATTACTTGGATGGCACCATCATGATACCAGATCAAATCTTTTCCTTTAAAGAATACTAAACAATGTTCATCGTCGTTGTCCGGTAGCATCCTCTAGCAAGAGGGTTGCAGCAGATAAGCAGCTCTTCTCCATTTCTCTCTGTCTGTCGCCTCTATCATTCTTAAACCAGTCCATTCCATGATGTCATTGAACCACTCTCTAGTTGGTCTTCCACGTCTTCTCTTCCTCTTAACTTTCTCTTGTAATATAGTTCTTGTTAGGTGTCCCGAAGAACCTCTCAGAAGATGTCCTGCAAATCTGGTCTTTCTTTGCATAATATTCTTGAGCAGTGTTCTTTCCATCGCAACTCTTCTTAAACTTCTTGATTTGATATTCTCTCTGTACAGCTAATCTTTTCCATCTTTCTATAACACCACATTTCCAAGGCATTAATTCTTTCCATATCTCTCTTTCTGAGTGTCCATGACTCACTTTTATAACTTGCAATACTCCAAACTGTTGCTTTAACTATTCCAATTCTAACATCTATTTTAATATTCTTGTTTATTAAAATTCTCTTCATTTCCATAAATGCCGATTTAGCTTTGCCTATTCTATTTCTAATGTCCAACTCTGAAGTTCCTTTCTCTGAGATCCATAAATACCTAAATATTGAAATCTTTCCTCCACATCTTATCTTTACATTATCTCCTATTTTTCTGCCCATTATTATTATCTTGGTCTTCTTTGTGTTAATGCTTAGTCCGTACTCTTTACAAGAGTTTTCAATTCTTTCAACAATTTGTTGTAATCCATTTTCACTTTCTGCCATCACCACTACATCATCTGCATATCTTAAATTATTAATGATTCTTCCATTTATTTTTAATCCTTCTTCTACATCCTCAAGTGCCTCTCTAAGCATCTGTTCACTATAAAGGTTAAACAATAATGGTGATAACTTGCATCCTTGTCTAACTCCTCTCTCCACTGGGAATTCCCTGTTTCCTCTCCATTTACACATACTGATGCTGTTTGTGACCAATATAATCTCTTTAAAATTCCCAAGTCATAAGAGTCAATATCAATATTTTCTAGAATGTCAAAAAGCCTTTTATGTTTCACTGTATCAAATGCCTTTTCAAAATCTAGAAACCCACAAAACAACTTTCCACCATGGTTTAGTGTTTTCTCCCCAATAATTCTTAGACAAGTTATAGCCTCTCTAGTTCCTCTGTTGGTTCGGAATACAAACTGTTCCTCATTCATTTTTTTTTCTATTTTATTCTTAATTCTCTCTAAAATTATTTGTGCCAAAATTTTTGCTGTGTGAGTTATAAGACGTATCGTTCTAAAATTGTTACAGTCTAAAACTCCTGTCTTTTTTGGAATGGGGATAAAAATTGATCTTCTAAACATGGCTTGAGAGGGCACTTGTCCTGTTCTCAGTGAACACAAATAATGAAGGCCGACAACACGAAATAGACTGGAATACAACATCAAACATTTATATATGCCATTATCTTAGACACTTCTCACATAAACAGTAACCTTATAGTTTGCCAGACTCACATAGCTCTGCCATCAGATACTGGCAGACTCATGAAGTCACATGCTCGCATATGCCTAACAATAGAACTTTAGCCCGGCTGTAGCTTCAGTTCAAACTTAATTTCAGTTCATAGTCTGTTATTGTAGTGTACTATGTTTCTTTACTGTGTTTTTTGTGCTTTTAATGTTCTCACGCCTGAAGAAGTCAGCATTCCGACTTCTTATATATTCAATTCATTTTTTTTACTGTATATGTATGGGTATTTTCTTTGTAAATTTCAAAAGAAAAAAAAATATCCCAATTCGATTTTTCGTCTTTTTTTCCTGCATATGTATGAGTATTTTCTACATAAATTTCAAAAGGAAAAAAGAAAACAAAAAAGTGGCTCCCTCCAGTAAAGGTTAGATTGCACATATCATATGAATCAAGGTAATTAAGAGACTGTGATGCAGTGAGTGATTAAGTCAGTTGATCTGTTTGGCAAGAGAAAAAAAAAGTGTTTTCAAGACAGGGGAGACTGCTTTCACAAAGAATTTAGTATCAGTTGAAAAGGCATAGATAAAATTCCTCACATTGTTGAGAGAGCCTAATTCATTTCAATGAACAGATTTATATTATTTTGACCGTAGAAGGGATAAAAAGTGAAAGCACGCAGATGTTAATGCATATCTAATATCTCATATTTGCTTCTTTTTTTTTTTGCATGAATGTGTGTATGTGTTCTTAGGTAAGTGTTGCTAAGGGAATTAAAACAGATATTTACAAAGGGGGGGGGGAACTCTGCCTTCACCTAAGATCAAACAACTGGGTTTCAGTGAAAAAGGAAATGATAAAATTCTTTCCAACCTGAGAGAATTAGTTCATTTCAATGAAAGAATGTGTGTTTCTAATTGCACCACAGAGGCTGAAAATAAATAGCTCTTGGCCTCAATAAGTGTCGAGGCAGACATTTTTTATTATTAACACCATATCTCCATGGAGTCAAAACACATATCATGAGAGATACACACTATCACACGCAAAGCAAATCATGCTGCTTTAAACTCATTCAATATGTCCACATTCACCATTCTCTCTGGCAATGCATTCTACTTGTGAACTACTCTCCAAGCAAAGAACCTGTTCTTATTCTCTCGCACTCCTCTTATACAGTTTCCAGGGATAGCCTCCCATTCTATTATATTTTTTTCCCACATTATCCTGGTAACAACATCTTACCAATTTATATGTCTCAATCATATCTCCTTTCCTACTCCTATTCAGGAAGCTCTGCAAATGCATTCTCTCAATCCATCTTCATACTTCACGTTCCAAACATCAGGTATATCCTTAATCAATGTCCTCTGGGACCTTTCTAATATATCCTCCTGAAAACCAAGTGATTAAATCCATGTCCAATAATGCATATGAGGCCTGATCAAGGCCTTATACTGTATAATTATTATTATTATTATTATGAATCAGGCCTCCATGGAGTCAAAAGACTTACCATGGTAAGTCTTTTGACTTCCTGAGCATAAACACTCAATCAGTTCAAGGAGTGCCATGATAGACTTTGTGTTTTCTTCGTAGAAAACACAAAGTCTATCATGGCACTCCTTGAACTGATTGACCGTTTATGCTCTCACCACTCTATCAGCAATGCATTCCACAGTTCAACCACCCTCCATGCAAAGAAACCACTCCTCATCCTCTTGCTCACAGCTTCCTTTCGTAACTTCTAGAGATGGTCCCATGTCCTTGCTCCTTCCCAACAGTTTAAAAGTCTCAATCATATCACTTCTCCTTCTTCTATCTACCAAACTCTGCAGTCCACATTCTCTCAGCCGATCCTCATAACTAACATTGTACATTCCTGAAACCATCTGTTATCTACCTCTGTACCCTTTACACAGTTAATTTATCCCATTCAAATCCTGGGAACTAAATTTGAGAACAATAGTCTAAGTGTGATCTGATCAGGGCTTTATACATTGGAATTACAACTCTTTTATCTCTGCAGGTCAAAGTCCTCAGTATTGCAGCAATCCTGTGGATTACCTTCAACTACCTTTGTGTTATGTTCCCTGAATTTCAGGTTTCTATCAATCATCACCTCCAGATCTCTCTCTCCCTTACTTCCTCCAGTACAAATGTAGCCTCCCATCGATATATCCAAAACTTTAAGACTTTACATTTTGCTGCATTAAGCTGACATCCCCATTCATTTGCCAATCTGTCCAGTTTATTCAAATCCTCTTGCAGGGCTGCTACATCTGCACTAACAACTGAACACCCCCCTGCAATCCACTGACAATATCATTGATATAAACATTAAGCAATATAGGTTCCAGTACTGAATCCTGTGAGACCCCACTTGTAACCTTCTGCCTCCTTGATATTGCCAATCCTGAATCTAGTTGACTGACATCAAAACCCACATGCTGTGACTTAAATAGCTTATCATGTGGTACCTCGTCAAATGCCTTTGCAAAATCCAAAAAAATGGCAGAATATGCCTTTCCCTCATCAACCGCTCTTGTTACGTTATTATAAAAGGCAATCATGTTACCAAAGCAAGAGCGCCCCTTAACAAATCCATGTTGACTCTCACAGATAAAATTACCCTCATCTACCCAATGCTGTATATGGTCCCTCACTAATTTCTCCAAGATCTTAATATCTCCAAGATGTGTTTCATCAGATCTTGGAGAAGATTTGATGAAACACAAACTGGTCTATAATTTGACACATCTAGTCTGCTACCATCTTTATGCAATGGCACTATCTTACCTTCCTTCCATTCCTTGGGTAACTTTTCCATAGCAAGACTTTCATTGATAAGCCAGGTCAACGGAGCTGTCAGTTCTTTAGCACATTCTCTCAAAACCCGTGGTGAAATTCCATCTAGTCCCACAGCTTTATTGACATCCAGACACTTTGCAACACACACACTCCTCTTACACCTCTAAACTTCGAACCTGTCCTATCCCTCTAGTATTAAAACCTATTTCTCCAGGATGAAATACTCCAATAAAGTGTTCATTGAGTAACTCCACTATGCCCTCTGCATCAGCCACTCTATTCCCATTTTTATCCCTAATGTCATTCTTCCACAATCATTTCTCCTCCTACTGGCCACATAGCTAAAAAATTTCCTAGGATTTTCTTTGGATCTTAGGGCCAATCTCTTCTCATCTTCCAGTTTCACTTTCCTTACCATACTAATCACTCTCCTGGCTTGAGTCTTATATTCTTCACGCATCTGTTCTCCACCCTTCTCCTTATATCCCTTCCTCTTTTTCACCTGCAGTTCTTGTTTGATATTGTTTGCCATCCACTTTACACCAAATTGTGTCCCCTTCTTCAATCGTGAATACCAATTACTATTGCTGCTAACAAATATTCCTTCACAATTTCCCAAGCATTAATGGTATCTCGCCTCCCAATTCATCCCTATATGGAACTGCCTCAAGTTGATATCTAAGACTATTATAATTACCTGCCTTATAATTCCACATACATCCCCTCTCTTTGATACTCCTGCATGTCTATTCATCCTCCAAGTCAAAATCACATGGTCACTCTCTCCAACTTGGAGGGGGAAAGAGAGAGATGCCATCTTAGTTATAATCAGCTCTTCTAATGCTATGACCAAATCCAAAACTCTTGAACCATGTGTTCCTTCTATTACATGTTGGCTAAGACATTTGTCCCTCAAAGATTCTAGAAATTACATTCCCTTATTACTACATGCATTTTCCTCTTCCCAATTATACTGCCGTAGTTAAAATCTCCCACAACAATCATTCTTCTTGCCCTGGCCAAGATCAACTACCTAAACATCTTTTGCTCCTCACCCTTCATGTTCCTTGGCTCGAAGCAACATCCAACCGAAAAAAATTGTACATCTCTGGTTAAAGCATTTCAACATCATTAATATAAAAGAAACAAGAATGGCCTCAAAGCACACCCCTGCAGTACACCACTAGTGACTTTTCTCTTTTGGGATATCACACACCTATATATTAATCTCATCCATTCCAATTTTATTACCAACTTGTCATGTTACAACATATGCATCATCCTCATCCAATGCATTCATCATCTTGTTGTGGTATATAAGTAAATTGGCAAAACATGATCTCCCTTTAACAAATCCATGCTGACATCATGGGGAATACTCACTTTTGTATCCTTGCTCTCAACAACTTCTCTAACAGCTTAAACACAACTTCATATACACAGATTGCCTATAATAATATTTAGCCTTAGCCATATCACCACCTTTATGAAGTGGAGCAATTTTACTTTCTTCAAAATTCCAGTATAATGATCATATGATGAGAACCAATATCAAAAGAACTTGAATGAACATACAATTGCTCAACCAGTTCATGTGCTGACAGGTATACTTTGTCAGGAGCATGCTTATAATAGTAAATAGCTAGAGATGTATAATGCATCACAGTAAGAAATAAAAATAAAAAATAATACAATGGATGAAAATTAAAATAAAATAAACAATGAACACATGAAAGTAAGTGTACCAGGCTAGAATTGCTGTATACTACCACAATGCATATCATAGCTTGGGTCTGTAAATGTGAAATTTCTAAGACCATATTTGGTGCAGAATAATGCTTGCTGCTCTTACTGCATTGAATGGGAGTGTGTAACATCTGGAAGCTTCTTTAAATTTTCTGACAAAACTGTATGTTCAATACACAACATTTCTGTTTTTTTTTTTTGCCAAAGTACTGGATGGCCTTCATTTGTAGTTTGAAAAGCTAAACCAGATTTGTGTTTTCCTGACACCTTTAAAATAATCTTTCCCCCAACTATAAATTTTAAAATGTAGTTTGGGAGAGATCTTGGGGGCCGTAAGAATCTGGAGATCTTGTATAATGGAGTGAAAGTCACTTTTATGCCATGATGTAAGGAAGGGTGACCATACCTTTATATCAGAATTTTGCAGAATGTCTTTATAACCACAGAAATCAAAAACTTTAATTTTTCCTTCTTTCTATTCCTTTGTGACTTGGCCTGTTGCAAAATTGTTAAACAGGTATGACATGTCTGCAGTTAACTTCTGGATCATTCCCTTAAGATGTAGTGATATATCATCAACTCCTATTGTCTTACTGACATCAAGTTTACCTAATTCTTCATATACCTCTTGCTCACTCATCTCCAGTCCATCCTCTTTCATTTCCTCTACAATTAATATTAACTGATGAAAATTATAGATTGATAACTGCTGTAGAGGACATCATTTCACCATAATTATTCTTTCTTCTAATTGCCACATATCACAAAAACTTTTCAGGATTTTTCTTGGCATAATTTGGTAATTTATACCCATACTGCACTTTTGCTGTCCTTAACAAATGAGTCAGTCACCTTTCTGGACTACTCTATTCTTCATGCAACTGATTATTGCCATTAGTCATCTTGTTTTACCTCTACAGCACTTCTTTCAGATTTCATGCTTAATTCCTTCATTTATCCATTTGATATCTACATTACTCAGCCTTTTTAGCCTTCAGAAAACATTGATGCTGTTAAATAGCTCTTGTCAGTGATCAAGCAGCAATTATCTCTTTTCTGCATAAACACCTTATACCAAGCTGTCTCCTAAGCTTTTCATAATCACTGACATTGTAGTTCCACATGTGCTTTCCCAGTGGCATAGCTAGAGCTTTTGCCACCCAGGACGGTCCCTGAGTTTTCTGCCCCTCTCAATACACACCAAAAATACTACAAAAAGTCAAAACGATGTATAGGAAAATAAATTAAAACACTATGTTTATTTTTGAAGTAAAACTTTAATTCCAACATTTTAAAATGTTATTTCTCTTGCTTTTCTGTTAGCAAAATTGATGACATTGTCAAAGTCTATTTCATCACTCAGTTGCTGCTCTATAGACAGTATGGCAAGATTTCTTAAATGCAAAGTGCTGCCCAGGGCAGACTCCCCCCCCCAGCTACACCACTATGCTTTCCACACAGAAATCTTCACATGGCTGGCTACTACCCAGAAGCTCGCATCATGATTACTCTTGCCAATTGAAGGTAAATGCATATTTTTGGTGCGGGCAAGGGGTGATGGTACAGCATACTGGCACCTTTATCAACAGATGCAGTACATTTATTAGACATTTGTAATAGTCAGTAATTTTTTTTACACGTTTACCTAATAGGCAAATAATGCAATTTACATTTTCACTACTTCTTCTGTTAAAATACTTGTTGTATAAAACTTTTTTTTTTCTATATTTGCTACATAAAATTTTTATTAAAAATTATCACATATGATTCACTTATTTTGTGTATACTTTTATTGTGTTATGTTCTTATTCCAAAAATATCACAATATGAATTTAAAATATCAAATTATTTTTCAGATTTTTTCATAACCTTTTAATTTTTAGTTTTTCATGAAAATTAATGCAATGGATGAGTACAAGCATATATTATTTTTCAAAAAAAAAAAAAAAAAAAATTTGAATCACATCCTCATAATCTCATCCTCTGATGAAATGATACAACTTAAGACTCTCAATCCTCTTGTACCCTACACTGTCTAATACAGCTGTCTCTCAAGAACAAGAAGTTATTTTCCTTATTCTCAAATCCTCTCTTCATTCTAATCTATATTGGCATAATTAAAATCCCATAATGATCATCTTTCATTGGTCACTAACTCAAGCTGCTTATACCTTTCTTCATCAGTATCCTACACATTCCCTGGCCTACGAGCAACATCCAACTAAATATCTCAACCTACATCTCAAACCATACTGCCTCAAAACCACTATCACTATTTTTCCCTTTCATCTTCACTCTGTGCAGAGAGCAATTTTCCTGCTATCATCAATGAGCCTCCACCTCTCGTCTTTTTCTTTCTGCCCTCATAAAAAAAAAATATACTTTTCATTTCTGTTCTATTTTTACCAGGAATAGACTATCTCAGGACTACTCTATCCTGCACTTTTCTAAAAATTACTTATAAAATATGAAAGTCAAGAATACATGATATATTATTAAATGTGCCTTTTTTTGAATTATTGTATTATTATAAAATTACAACTATAAATGAGCAAAAAATCATTATGAACTGACCTGTGAAACATATTTTAGTTTTCTTGTAGTCTTTGAATCTTCATTCTATAAAAACAGTATAAATATAATGATATACATACATATACACTAACACCACTAATAGCATGTAGTGGTCAGTTGATTAGTTAAACCAAAAATGAGAAGGACCATAATTAAAGGGTGCCAAACTTAGCATTTTTTAAGAAAATTAAGGGAACTTTTAGTGACCTTACTCCAAATGTTTCTCTTATAATATGCACTTGTCAAGAAATTCAAATTTATGCTGAAATTTAAGTTACCTTCTACAAACACCTCAATATTATTGGATTTCAAAGTTTTTAAAGAGCTTAAAAAGCTCATGCTAAATTTGACTTTAAATTACAATAATTCATGGTATATATTCTACTCACACATACATAATAAAAACAAGTCACATACTAGTCTGAGCTAACCGATTCTTGCTCCAGCCTGTTATCTTAGCTGGCAGAGATGAGTGATTTCTAGTATGACTTTAAAATATGAATGACATGACAGGGATAAGAACCACTATTTTTTTTAAATATCAAAATGGTTTGTGTAATAATGCTTAAAAATGCATGTAAAGAATATAATAAAATAAAAGAAAATGTGATTCTGAATGTTTCATTTCACTAGAAACACAAAACATGCCGACATTTTTTGGAAACACACCAAGAACCTTAAGATATGGATTACATTAACTAATAATTACTAGCAAAGTATTTTAAATTAACTGGTTAAATATTTTCTAAAACTAAAATAAACAAGGCCAGATATTTAAGCATTTGAAATTATCTGGTGTAATGTTCTCTAAAACTAAAGCATAACTTAAGGAATATTTCCAGATAAAGAATTATAAACAAGTTAACACAAGAATATATTAATGTTTGCCAAATATTTCAGTCTGAAACTAAAAGGCTATCCTCAGTCTCTTGATAGGAACAGTTTTTACAAGGTGGAATACAAACAATTGATCATTCAAAAGTAGAACGAGCCATATGATGTTACATTGCTAAGCATTAAAGAGAAGTAAATTTCATCAGAGTGATGAATAAATTATAGGTATTAATTCACAATTTCACATAACAATCTTAATTTCTAATTTCAATTAAAGATAACATTAGACTAGAGTAAGAATTAAAGGTCTCAATTTAAAAAAAAAAAATTTTTTTTTAGTGAGTTATCCAGATTAAACTTTCCCATATTTTTGACAAGGAAATACTAGGGCGTTGAAGTAAGGCCTCAGCACTCTCTTTGAATAGGCATTCAAATTTATAGCTATAAATTCATAATCATAAAAATTATAAATTAAGATTGTTATATGAAATTGTGAATTAATACCTATAATTCATTCATCACTCTGATGAAATTTACCTCTCTTTAATGCTTAGCAATGTAACATCACGCGGCTCATTCTGCTTTTGAATGATCAATTGTTTGTATTCTACCTTGTAAAAACTGTTCCTATCAAGAGACTGAGGATAGTCTGTTAGTTTCAGACTGAAATATTTGACAAACATTAAAATATTCTTGTGTTAACGTGTTTATAATTCTTAATTTAATGTCACAAGTGTCTCTAAAGAATACTTCCAGATAAAATCTGATATTTTCTGTAATAATGTGTCAGGTCTTACTTTTCACTCACTCAAATAGTACTATCATAGTATCCTCAATGCAGGTAATACAATTTTTCTCCAAATTAGTATTACCTGCCAGAAATCCAATACTGTCATATCCTATATTTCTGTCTCCCAGGACAATTCTGATTGCATTAATCCACCTAGATCTTGGTCTCCTATCTGGGATTTTTTTCTTTCTCCTCCTGCTATCTTGAAATCAAATAACTGTTTTACAAAAAACCTTTCTTCTTCCATTTTGTTTAAGTGAGGATACCACCTTTGATATGCTCTGCTCACACATTCCTAGATGTTAGCAATGTCCTGTTCACTCCCCTAATTTTTCTCATAACTCTCATATTGTGATCTCCAGTCCTTGATCAACTGTTTTATTTCTACTCCAACTCTCAGACCAATCAGTTAAAAGTCAGTTTGGACACAGTATTATATACTGCTAATTTAGCATTTTCACTAATTTCTATTAGTCCACATAAATTCAACTGGCTCCCTACCATAACAGCTTTGTTATTCTGTTGTCTATTTCCATATTTAATTTGCCATGTTCACTAAAAATTGTGCCTATATAGTTGAAATATTTTACTTGTTCTGTAGATTCTATTGAGAATGTAGTTGAAGTTTTTAGTTTTTCTATTTTCACAGTTTTGGTCTTTTTATTGTTCATTTTCATACCAAATTATCACAGCTGTTATTCAGTTTAGTTAAAGAACCCTGGAGACTAGCACTGGATTTGTTTAGGAGTACATCATCTGCAAAAGCAAAGAGTTAAGTCTGATATCTCCAACCTCAAGCTCTTACACCTGATTTTACATCAAGCAATCTTTCTGGACTTCCTAGGAGGGACATCCTGCGATGAGTCTTTTGACTCCATGGAGGCCTGAATAATAATAATAATAATAAATATAGACTATGTTCCATCAACACATAATGGTAATATTTGGAACAGCTATCTCTTGGCAGTAAATACTTTTCAATCTTCACTTTTCAATCTATCTAATTGAAATCTGTCTTCATAGAGAAATGTACCAATACCTTATGTCCTAATAGAGCAGCAAAAAAGAAAGATTGGATGACCGATGAAATTCTTTCTCTCATGGATCAACGCAGATCATATAAAAATCATAATCCAACAAAATATAAAGAGGTTCAGAAAATTATTAAACACAAGATCAAAAAAGCAAAAGAAATCTGGATGAATGAAAAATGTAAAAAAATAGAAATTCTACAGGAAAAACATGACAATTTTAATCTACACAAAAAGATGAAAGAGACCTCAGGTATATATATAAGAAAAAACAATCTGTATCCTTCAAAACAAAAAGGGAGAAATTATATCCAAAAAGGATGACAAAATACAAGAATGGGTGAAATATATAGACGAACTCTTTACTGATAACAGACAGAACCCAGAAAATACTTATGAACATATGGAAGGTCCATGCATTCTAAAATCAGAGGTAGAATGTGCATTAAACTCAGCTAAAAATGGTAAAGCCCTAGGACCAGATAGAATACCAGCAGAAATAGTAAAGTTATTAGAAGGTGACAACATTAACATATACCCAATTCGGCTTTAGAAACGGCTTGGGAACAAGAGAGGCCCTTTTCTGTTCTCAGATCTTATTTCAAAATGTATTGACCAGGTAATATTCATTTGCTTCATCGACTTTGAGAAAGCATTTGACAAAGTCCAACATGCTAAAACGATTGTACTATTAAAAAGAATTGGATTAGATGGTAAAGGCATCAGGATCATTGAAAACTTATATTGGAACCGACTTTGTGAAAGCATTTGACAAAGTCCAACATGCTAAAACGATTGTACTATTAAAAAGAATTGGATTAGATGGTAAAGGCATCAGGATCATTGAAAACTTATATTGGAACCAAAAGGCATCTGTTCAAGTTGATGACATTATTACAGACTCCATTAACATCAAACGAGGAGTAAGGCAAGGATGTGTGCTGTCACCTCTTCTTTTTAACATCTACTCAGAAGCCATATTTCAAAAAGTCTTGGAAGGAAGAAAGGAAGGGATTAGTGTAAATGGTGAAATCATCAGTAACATCCGATATGCCGATGATACAGCTCTTCTGGCTGACAATATTCAGGATCTTCAAAATCTTTTGGAACTAATAAATGCAGAGAGTGAAAAAATGGGATTAAAAATAAATATCACCAAAACTAAATTCATGGTCATAAGTAAGAAACCAATTCTTAATTTAGCACTTTTTTTAAATAGGAAACAAATAGAAAGAGTGGCAAAGTTTAAATATCTCAGATGCTGGTTAAATGAAGATTGCAATCCAGAAATGGAAATAAAAGTTAGAATTGAAATGGCAAGAAAAAATTTTCTCTTGATGAAATCAACACTGTAACCGCAGTTTAAACTTAGAACTTAGAGTACACATGGTTAAATGCTATGTATAGTCTGTACTGCTGGACCTTGAAGACAACATCAATAAAAAGACTTGAAGCCTTTGAGATGTGGTTATACAGACAAATGTTAAAAATCCCATGGACAGCAAAAACGTCCAATCAGGAAGTACTGGAACAAATGGGGAAATCACATGAACTTTTAGATACCATAAAAAGAAGGAAAACTGCATATCTTGGTCACCTACTTCATAATGAAAAATATAAGATACTTCAATTGATTATAAAAGGGAAGATAAATGGAAGAAGAGGACAAGGAAGACGAAGAAAATCTTGGCTGGCAGATATCAGACAGTGGACTGGTATGAACTCTGAGAGACTGCTCAGAATAGCAGAGAATCGCTCAAAATTTGCCAAGGTGGTCGCCGATCTCCGATAGGAGATGGCACTCAAAGAAGAAGATCTCTTGGCACCTTGTTATGTGCTTTTTCCAGATCTATAAAACATAAACAGATCCTTGATATATTCCCATGAAACCATGTTTAGCCTGAACCTGGCTTCTTTTTCAAGTTTTTCTTCCACAATTTTTCTTACCTTCTTGAGAAGGTACGACTTAGATGAAGCTGAAACTTAGATTAAACAACTTCATCAGACGCACTGCCAGTTCGCTTGCATGTCTCGTAGTACACGAGCAGATATATCATCTAGGCCTATTGCTGTATTCATACTGATATTTTTCAATATACCTCCAGTTTATCTTCCTCAATGCTCACACCATCCAGTCACCTCAATAACTCTAACATCGTCACCACCTGGATGATATACCTTTGGAAAGTGATCACTTAGCAACCAAGCTATTTATTCTGCTTCTGTCACTTTCCTACCATCAGCACTAAGTAAAGTTATCTTTCCATAATCATACTTATACTTACTTGACATAGCAAAAAAACTCTTTTGGATTTACTTTGGCCTGCTTAGTTAATTTTCTCTAAAATCTGATTTAGCCTTCCTTACCATACTAGTTATCTTTCTTGCTGTGCTTTATACTGCTCATGAGTGCTGATCATTCTATTTGATTCTGCATGTAGCCTCCAGCTCTTCCAGACTGATTTGGCAGATCTTCCAGACTATCCATAATGGGACAATTCTGTATTATAGCAATTTAGTATTACATATTATTTCTAGGCATCACTGAGTCAGAAGACTCATTATGGAAGACCAAAGTCTCACAGACCACAATACATACCTAATCTTGAGCACACTCTGGCAAACCTGCTTTTTGCCCTTTCTTAAAGACATGATCTCCTTATAGTTTTCAGAGGTGACTACTCATTTTCTACAATTTATTAATTTCCAATAACATGATTTATTCCCAACACTGAACAGACATACCCTATTCATCTACCCAAAGTATGAACTTATTCAAATCCTCTTATAACAATGCCACATCAGAGCTTCCTGAAATTGTTCTTTTAGCATCAACTACAGACAAATGAGTATCTCCTCACAAACTTTAAACTATATCATTAATATATAGAGAATAAACAAGAGAAGTTCTAGGATAGAATCCTATGGTTTCTCCTTGTTACCCCCATTAAGACAATACCCCTCCTTCCCTGTAATACACAACTCACTAGATCTGCTCAGCCAACCGTTATGTAAATCTGTCAACTTCCCTGGAGACTTGAATGTCCACAACACCAGCTAGAGAGGTTGAGACTTGCAAAACGATCTCACATATATTGTCCACATGCCCACCAAAACACCAGACAACTCCAACCACTCCCCAAATACCCTGGATCTCTTCCTCACTAGTGATCTTTCTAAGTATGCTATGAACATTGTCTGTCCTCTAGGCAGCTCAGACCACAATGCAGTTCAGTTCTCTTACTCCATGGAGTAGCACATAAACAACCAGTTATATCCACACATTATATGGGCATACCAGAAAGCCAAGAGGGATGATCTTCACAACTTCAGCCACTTGAGCCAAATCTTCATGCAGAATGAATCACCAAAATAATTCTCATCAGCATGGAAACATTTATTCCCCATTCCATCCTAAATTCTCATCCCCATTTTAAGCCTTGGCTCTCTCACAGGTGTGTCAAAGTTGTACAAAAGAAGAGTCAGGCATGCCACAACTGTATTACGTCCAAAAGTCCATCTTTCTACACTATCTGGAATAGTTGTAAAAAATTATCACCACATCAAAAACTGATTTTGAGAGAGCTAAAAGTAGGAAACTTGAATCCTCCCCAAACGGCAGTAATGCCTTCTGGGCTCTTGCCAAAGTTATTGCATAATGTTTGCTCAATACTACTTCCACTACTAACACCCAGATGGTATTATTTCATCATTACCCATAGAAAAAAGCCAACCTTCATAGCTGGAATGGTTGGGGATAAAAGCCGCACAACCATTCCAAACACTCTGTGCGTGACCTTTAGCCAGAAAACAAAGTGATCAGAAAAATATTGCTTATATTAGATGCCAAAAACTCTCCTGGCACTGATGGCATCCCTCCAATTGATCTTTTTGTTTGACAAACCTTGTAAAGAAGAAATCATCATAACCTGCAGAATAACCTTTACTACCTTAAATTCTGATCTTCAAAACATTCATCAATGGGGTTTGGATAACCCTGTCAACTTCAATGCTAGTTAACAGGGTTATCCAAAAACTTTATTTCCTACAAAAAAAGAACCCTGTTCTTCCAATCTTACCCTTATCAAAGCATTTGATAGAATTTAGCATCCAGAAGCTCTCAGCAAAACTGTCAGCTTATGGACACCCTTCCTTTCTTCCTTTATAATTGGATTGCCAGTTTTCTCTCAGGGTGTTTGACTGCATGTAATGGTCAAGGTTTTTCTCTCTTCAGATTTTCTGACCAATGCAGGTATTCCTCAGTACTTTGTTATTTCACAGAATCTCTTCCTATTATACAAAAACAACTAAAGACCTTCTCTCACTGATCTCAAACCCTATCCATAGTTCTGCTGATGATAGCACTCTCCATTCATCCAAGAAAACTTGCAGTGGTCAAACATTTTCAATGTTTGACAACTTACTTCAAATTTTCAGTTGCAGAAAATATGTGGTAATCCTGTTTATAAATTTATGCACCTAGCCACTGGATGCAACAACCAAATGATTTATATAAAAAAAAAATTTCAAAACCGAATAAAGATTTCTATACTTGAAATGAGAATTGTACTTGAGATTTTCTATATAATGAAGACAGTTCACAAATAATAACTTGAATTGATAACATTCAAACTGGCATGCCACATACACACACACATGTATGTATACAGTAATCTACCATTTATCCAATCTTCAAAACACTGACCCTTCAATTAACCAACTCTTGCATATCAAACAAATTCTGTGTAGGGCACCATGTTATAGTACTATAACATGGCGCTCTACATGTTATAGTACTTCAATTATCCGAACTTACTGTTTGGATAATTGAAGGGATGAATAAATGGTATATTACTGTGTATATGTGTGTATATATTAACTAAATAAAAATGCCCTCATTTGACAAAGAAGAGGACATAATATACTATCAAGTGAGTTCCCACTTGAAGTGAAACACAGCATGTGACAGAGCATGAATGAATATGTTAAAGCTACGAAATCTGTGATATATGCTCTGATATTTTCTATTCTACTCCATAAAAAGAAAAAAAATGCTAGTCATGACCGACAGTTTGAAAAACACTGATCCAGAACCATTCTGGGGGTCTACTGCATCTTTCAATCTTGCAAACTATCCTACATTTGAAATAGTTAATATCAATCTGAAAGAACACAGGAACTATATCCATTACCTACACTACAGCCATTCTGGAGTAGCAGACCATGCCATGGATACCAATCACTAGATTCAGTGTTTGTGTGTGTGTGGGAGGGGGGAGGACAACCTCCCTCTTATACAAATGTAGGAAGTTTTTTCACTTGGTTATACTATAAATTAAAGATACTAAGAAATTATATACTTGGTTTAATCCTTTATCAAACTGTAAGCAAACAAAGTTTGCACCTGAAGTACTTTCAGGATGGTGCAACTCGTATATAGAAACTAATGACTTCACATCACTTGTCTTGGTATCCCATAATACAAAGCACATATCCTTATGGGTATGCATAATGCTATGCATTATGGGAAGGGTCACTACCCAGACTGGTTTCGACCTTTATTGAGGTCTCTTTAGTGGGAGCCAGATCCAGAGGTGATATTAAGGAATAACAAATAATATTTCTGGCTAGATGGATGAAGCAAAATTGCTTTTCATATTCCCCTTTGTCTGTAATGAAAGAACTATGAAATGAAGTGTTTATGAGCTATATGCTCACCCAGTGAGGGCAGTAAAATTAGCAGTGTTCAGCTGAACTTAAGATAGACCTAGACCTTTTATATTTGTAGCTTTCCGCTTCATTATATTCCGAAGCTTCCTTGATCAGTGGGTTTGTGTGGTTGCTTGTCTTGGTAAAGAACTTCTCAGCTAGATCTAGGAGAAAGGAGGAGATGTAAGGGATGTTGACTTCTCTATGGATCTGAGAGTTTCGAATAAACCAAAGGACATCTAGAATCATCCTCAGACATTTATTCTGTAATCTCTGTAGTTTTAGAATATTTGAGTTCGCAGTGTGGCTCCATGCAGGGGATGTATAAGTGATGACTGGTTGTATAACCATCTTGTAAATTGTTAATTTTGTTTGAGTATCCAGTTTACTTTGTCTGTTGATCACAGGGTAGAGCTGTGCTATGACTTTGGATGTCTTCGAGGTAATATGTCTTATGTGATTGCTGAATAGAAGCTTTCTATCCAGAATCACTCCGAGATATTTAACTTCTGTCTGCCATGGAATCTTAACTCCCAAAAGATGAATGTCCTTCATATTATGGGTTTTCTTTCTTGTAAACAGTATGGCTGAACTTTTCTGGGAGGTTTACTTGGATCCTCCAGTCTGCCAGCCACCTCTCCAAAATATGTATACTGGCTTGAAGTCTTCTAGTTGCCAGTTTTGGGATCAGAGATCTTGCCATTAATGCAGTGAATGTTGTTCTCAGGTTCAGAGGGATGTCTGCTACATAGATGAAGAACAGGAGAGGGGCAGAAGAGTAGGGTCTTGGCAGGCGTACCCTAAGGTACGCTTGCCAAGACCCTGCGTCTGGATGAGATCGTTTCACCGACCCTAACCTGCATATATCTCTCTTTCAGGCATGAGTTAAATATTTTTATTAACTTGATTGGCAAGTTAAATTTTATGAGTTTGTAAAGAAGGCCTTGATGCCATACTTTGTCTTGAAACTTGATATTAGAAAAAAAAAAACCTCATTCTAAACAGAATAATTCTCATCACACAAAAGCTCTTGAAGCAAATACATTCATTAACATTAAAGAATAATTTAAAGTATAATTCATGCAATTAAATGGCATCAATATTAAATAAATATTCACCTCAAGCTTAGTTTCGTCAAATGAGAGTGATTCTTTAGGTCTTCTTCCACCTCTACGAATTGATTTGGACATTTTTTTCCCTCCAGTACTCTGTGGAGTAAACAATAAGAAGCAATGATGCTAATATTAAAAAAAAACTCTGCTGGAACAGAGTTTTTTAAAATTTTAATTGCAGATTTAATCTTTGAAAAGGAGGGGAAAAGCAAAAAACCTGGATCTTTTCTAAATTAGTTCTCCTAACAAATATACTAGATATCAGCTTTCCTTTTGGTAACTCAGAATACAACTTGTCTGTGTTATGGAACATCCTCCACTTAGCCATTGCCATTATCAGTCTCATGTCCTCTTGCACTATCACTATAAGCCTCAGGTGATTTTGCCATTATAATGTACTGACTGGAATGGTTTCTAGGATTTCACTTTTCTAAATTTTAAATACCTATTCCAACAGAACAAATAAAAAAAATCTATGCTAGAATGAAGGTCTTCATTTCCCACTTTAAACAAAACTCCTGACTGTCCAAGCTTGGTTTAACAAGAATGCCAAAGCAATTCAAGATAAAAATTCAACACATCTTAAAAACTCATTCAAAAACTACAGCTTTACACTTCACCTACACTAGAGCCGACAACATCTGTAAAAGACTTATCAACATTATTCTAAATTAGACTCTGAAAGGGACAAATGCAAAAATCTTGCCTCTTACTAAATGGCATTTTGAGCTTTCTGATTCCTTGCTAAGTTACTGAGCACAACATCAGTTCAATAACTTAGAAAGGATCACTTAAAGATAAGGCTAACCTCTTTGTATTAGTCTTCTCCTCCAACTTTTATTTAGACAAATGAGGAAAATCATCTCTTTATACCTCAAACAACTCACTCCATGCCTCATCCTCAGTAATGTCATCATTATCATCATCAAATTCCTGCCATGTACCCTCAAGGGGTGTAAAGGATATGATAGTACTATATGAAAAAAATTACATCATTACTAACTTCCTATCTACAATTTTCCTCCAAATCTGTCTGTTACTTGTCAAGACTTCAACATTATCAGATCTTATATTTCTATCGTCTAAGGCACTTTGTACCGTATCAATCCACCTATATCTTGGTTTTCCTCTGGGTCGTTTTGCTGCCAACCTGGCAGAGAACACTTGTTTTGCTAATCTTTCTTTGCCCATTCTGTTTAAGTGACTATACCACCTGAGATTAGCTCTGCTAACACATTCCTGGATGCTGACAATGTCAAGTTCTTTCCAAATATCCTCGTTTTTAATATGATACTGCCATTGATGCTATCTGTTCATGCCTATAATCTTTCTCAGGACTCTCATATCTGTGGTTTCTAGTCTTTGGTCAAATGTTTTACTTCTGACCCAGCTCTCAGATCCATAAGTTAAAACTGGTTTGAACACTGTCTTGTATACAGCTAATTTAGTGTTCTGACTAATTTCTCTCTTATTCCATATGAATTTATTCAATTGACTTCCTATCATACCAGCTTTGCTGATTCTGTTGTCTATTTCTATATTTAATTTATCATCTTCACTAAAAATCGTGCCTAAGTAGCTGAAATGTTTTACTTGTTCCATAGGTTTTCCATTCATAACACAGTTGACATTTTGAATGATTCTGCCTATTTTCATTGTCTATGTCTTTTTATTGCTGACTTTCATATCATATCTATTACAACAGTTATTCAATTTAGTCAGAGAATCTTGCAGACTTGTAGCGGATTTATTTAGAAGTATAACACCATCCACATAAAACAAAGAGCTGACATTAACATCTCCAATTTTGATATCATGTTTAATACCACTTTCCTTCATAATGTGATCCATATAGACAATGAATAACAGAGGGGATAATGTACATCCTTGTCTCACACAAGATTTAACATTAAATCATCTTCCTGTACTTCCTTCAATTCTAACTGCTGACTTACAACTCAAATAAAGACTAAGTATTGCTTGATATAATGCCCCATTGACACCATATAACTGTAGCATATTGAATAGCTTTTCTCTTGGCAACTTGTCATATGCCTTTTCCAAATCGACAAAACTTAAATACAGATCTTTGTTATATTCCCATGATTTCTCCACTATTTGTTGTAAAGTGAAGATCTGATCCAGACAGCCTCTATTTGGTCTGAATCCAGCTTGTTCTTTACCCAGCTTTTCTTCCACAATTCTTCTCAATCGTTTCTTAAGTATACTTGCATAGATCTTTCCAGGGACACTCAATAAGGAAATACCTCTGTAATTCTCACATTCAGTTTTATTTCCCTTTTTATATATGGGTACTATGAGAGCTCTACTCCAATCATCGGGAATTCATCTCTCTGTCCAGGCTTTCTGAACTATGCAGTGCAGCCACTGTAAGACTTTTATACCACCATACTTCAGCATTTCTGGTCGAATATCATCTACTCCTGCTGCCTTTCCACATTTTAAGCCTTTGATGGCTTTTTCTACTTCAAGTATGGATATGTGTTCCTGACTTCATGCCTGGTCAGTGTTTTTTACCACTGTGTGTCATCACTGCTTGTTTCATTTAGCACCTTTTCAAAGTAATTACTCCATACTTCAAGGATATCTTTTTCTTCCGTTTTCATGTCACCTTTATGTTCTCTAACTCCTTTTACAGCACTCTTTCCTCCATTCTTAAGCTTCTTCAACAACCTCCAGAATATTTTGCCACCTTCTTGATATTTATTTTCTATATTCTCATACGGAGGTAGCAGGGTTTTTTCTCCCGGAAACTCGGGTTTTTCATCCCGCATACATACAAATCGGCCCTTCAGAACACACGCAATTTACAGACAAAAATTACTAGTTGTGGTGGTGTTGGAGGTGGGCGGTAGATGGCGTTGATTCGTAGTAGAGGTAAGGTGTAGAGACAGTTGAAGATGTCCTCCCGCGATGAGTCTTCGGACTCCTTGGAGGTATCAGGAATAATAATAAATAATAATAAAAAAAAAAGTCCTCCCATGTTTTACACAGTGTTTAGCATTCTTGCATTTGTCTCTGTATTCTCTAAGAGCACAAGCTTACTTATTTGCCAGGAACTTTCAATATGCTTTCTTCTTTTCCTTCACTGCCTCTTTAACTTCCTATGTCCACCATGGAGTTCTAATTTTTCTATCCTTGCAGACAACTTCACCACATGCCTCTCTAGCTGAATCAATCAGGGCTTTCTTCAAGGCTTGTTACTGAATCTTCAAGGTTTGATTCCTGTTCTCAAACTCTTTCATTTTTTCTTCAATAATCGTTGTGTATTTTAGTCTACAGTTAACATCTGAGAGCTGCTCAACTTTTATTTGCTTTAAAACTTTCTTACATGTTCTTCTTTTCAATATGAAATTCAATTTTATCCTGCTCAAGACTAAATAGTGATCACTTCTAATTTCAAATCCTCTGTATACTCTGGTGTCCTGCACCAGGGAGAAAACATCACTATCAACAATAACATAGTCAACGAGACTTCTTATTTCTTGCCTCTTCTCTCCATGTGAATTTGTGCACATTTTTGTGTTGGAACATGGTGTTAGTAATAACCAGTCCATGTCCTGAGCAGAAATCCAACAGGTATTTGCCATTATTATTAGCTTTGCTCTTTTCTCCAAATTTTTCCAAAATATTTTTGTATGTCTGACAATCATTTCCTGCTCTGCTATTTAGATTCCCAACAAGGACCAACTTTTCCTTTTTCATTGTGTCAGATGCTTTCTCTAAATCCTCAAAAAATTCCTCCACTTCTACCTTAGTAGAACCTTCTGTGGAACCATAGGCACAAATAAGTCTCATTGTCCAGTTCCCCATTCTTACATTTGCCCACATTACTCTACTTGAGACTGACTGCCATTCAAGAAGATTAGCCTCGTATTTTGTGTTGAATACTATGGCTACTCCTTCTTTTCCTTGATTGTCATTGCCTGAATATAACATTTTGTATTTATTGCTCAGAAAGATCTCACCAGTTTGTCTTTTTTGTTTCAGTCACCCCTATATGTCGATCTGGTACTTATCTAATTCCTCAGTTAGCTCCATTTCTTTGCCATTCAGGCTTCGTATGTTGATAGTACCAATCTTTAACTCTGGTGATGTTGAGTTGGGGTGTGTTTTCAGATTTGTTCACCGTGGTTCCCTGGCGATAACAACGGGGGCCTTGTTTAACCGGGCAACGCCCCAGCCGGCATGAAATTTTGTCATGTTGTACCATCATTTTTTATTTTAGTTTAACCAATAAGAATACAATTTGCTAAATCCCAAATTGCCAGCCCATCCTCGTTCATTCGGTATCCAAGTAGATACCCAACAGAGTGTACCATGAGAAGGTGAGGATTGGACATTAGGTCAGAAGCCCTGGTCGGTTCTCTGCATTCCTTTAAAGGCTATGTGGAGGTCTCCTCTCAGTTATACGGCTTTGACCCTTAAGCACCGCCGCAGTTAACATCTATCCTGTACTGCCTATACAAGCTGTCATACTCTTGGCATCTACGCAATAGCATGGAAATAAGCCTTTATAAAGCCTGTCCCTAAAAGAGAGATAAAAGTCAAATATCAAATTATTGTTCCTTGCTATCACCTCAGTCCACTTGAGGGGAAAAAAAAAATAATAACTTCATTAACATCCAACTTCTTCACTGACTATAGAACAATCAATTAATCAGCGATCACCAATATACCACTCGTTCTACAACAGAGCTCCTAACCAAAACAAACCAATCCATCTTTGGACTTGTCATGGAAAGGTGTGGGTACTTTTTCATCTATACTCCTCCTCCTCCTGTGCATTAATGACCTTCTCTCACTAATCTGAAATACTACATAGATTTGCTGATGAGAATACACTTAATTCCTATTATACTTTTGACAAATACTGTAGTACTCAAATATTTCAGGCTACAAGAATTTTTTCCATATACTAATGACCTTCTGTCATTGATCACACCTATACATAGATTTGCTGGTCATACTCTTCTTCATCTGATAAGCATTGTACAGTGCTCAAATATTCTTGGATACAATATTTTTCCATAATCCAAGCCTTAAAAAATGATCTTGCTGTTCTCCAGCGGGGGTGAAAATGATCTAATTTCAATGCTACCAAAACACAATCCCAATTCTGTAATCAAGAAGACAAGATAGTAGCATCAGATATTCTTATTATGTCTGTTTTATAGGTATTTTCTTAAGTGCTGCTCCACAAAATTGGCCACCAACATTTCCCAACTTTCCTGTAAACATGAAAAACACGAGCAGCTACTAGTCAACATCCATAAGCATTTCAACTTCAAACTTATCAAGTGAACAAACTTTTCCTCTTCTTCCATCTATCTCTGTTCTTTTGAACTGCCTTTTCCACAGCATTTCCCCCCTAATGACTATACCTTCATCTCTTCAACAAGCACATCAAGAGATTTTGTCTTTCTCCCTAAAGCACATGTCCACACCAAGCACTATTGAGTTTTGAAACCTATTTTATGATGAACCTGAAGGTGATTCTGATTTTGTACCACTGCTTGGGATGATGTCAGTGGAAATTTTTTTAAAATTTACACTGACATCATAATGTACATTTTAAAAAATGCACGTTACATCAGCAAAATGCAATCTGTGTTATGCCATAAAATGTCACCTGAAAAACAATTGTTGCCATCTTTGAGAAAGATTCCAGTGAGAGGGGATGGGCTATTTCTTAAAAAACATTGCGTCTGATAACAAAAATGATTCTGACCTTGAACATGTTGCTGACAATATATTAGGAAAATTTTGAAGTAGAGGTCTTCACAGTTTTATAAAACTTGGCTGAATTCATGGTCTTATGTATTTTAAACAAACCAATTCATCATTTATTTGCAGTATTGGACTGCATACCCAGGGTCAGGAGGATAAACTGAGTAGGGATTAAATGGATGAGTAGCAATATAAAGCAGAAGCTGCAATAAAAGAAACATTGTGAAGGGAATATAAACAAACAACTGTTCAGCATGCTCATGAACAATACGAAGCCCAGGCAAGAAGGGTAACTAGTATGATATGAAAGAAAATCAGCAAAGCAACCAATGTAAATCCAAAAGAGATTTTTTGTTATGTAGCAAGCAAGAGAAAGAATAATTATGAACGAATAACTTTATAATTCTATTCTTACATCACAGAGGTTGATGTAAGAATAGAGTTATATGAACTAGAGATGCTCAACATAGTGAAAAATATCAATGTGAATACAGCAGTGGAAATGGATGGCATATGGGCCCATGTGTTACAAGGATGTGTGTCTCAGCTCTGGCAAGGTTCCAAGGAGCGAAAAAAGGGTAAGATAGTTCCATTACATAAAGGCAGCTCCAGAGGTAGCAAATTACAAACCAATTACACTAGTTTTTTCCCAATAAATTATGGAACAAAGAAAACCATGGTAAGTCAAAAACAGTATGATGAATTTTTATGCAATTTGGTGAAATGCAGTATGCTGATTGGCCAAGTGGTTAGCGTATCTGTTCTCCAGCCAAAACGCTGCAGGTTCAAATCCCGCTGTGGGCATGGATATTTGTAATTGTCTGTGAAAATACTAGTGGTAGTGGTGGGCAGTAAATGGTATTGGTGGAGATGGCAAGTTGTAGAGTGTGTGTCCTTCCTTGATGAGTCTTTGGACTCTCTGGAGGTGTCATGTAATAAAAATAATAAATAAGATTAAGATATTATTATTATTATTATTTCGGGCAACTCCAAGGAGTCAACAGACTCATCGAGGGAGGCCCTAACATCATGTCAAGAACAACTATTCGACATTCACACAGTATCTATCATACCTCGCCTTGAACTCATTCACAGTCGTAGCACCTACAACAGACTCTGGCAGCTTATTCCACTCATTCACCACTCTCCAAGTAAAAAACCTAGCTCTAACACCCTTGTTAACCACATTCTTGCCCAGCTTCCATGTGTGGCCCCTAGTCCTCCCACCACCAGTCCTATTCTCAAAAATATCTTCTGGATTAATCTTATAGAAACCCTTCAGTAATTTCAATGTCTCAATCACATCACCTCTTTTCTGCCTATCGACCAATTTTTGCAGCCCACAAATCTTCAACCTCTTCTCATAAGGTTCATTCCACAGACCTGTTATCATCTTGGTCACGCGTCTCTGGATCCTCTCCACCTCCTCACCATCCAGAAGAAACCCTCGCGCACATATCTGGTCACAGTGGTCTAGATGGGGTCTTATCAAGGCTCGATACAGAGGAAGTTTGTCTCTGCTTGTTTAAGTACTTTTAAGAAGCCAAGTGATTTGATGAGCTGATTTAGCCACTTTTGCAATGTGCCCCCTAAACTTCAATTCCCTATTCAATTCCCTTCAACACCAACAATCCAAAATCCCTGGCCTCATCAATCTCCTGGAGTACGGTTCCACCAATGTGATATACTGCTGCTATTCTTTTCACCGCAAAATGCATAACCTTACACTTTGCCACATTAAATTGACATCCATTTTCCCTAGCCTAGTCCTCCAAACTATCCAAATCATCCTGTAAAATTTTGACATCCTGTGCACTCACAATTGCTCTACCCAACTTTGCATCATCAGCAAACAAGTGAACACTTCCTCTCAGATCCTTTCCTATATCATTGATGAACAAATTGAAAAGTAGTGGTCCAAGAACAGAGCCCTGTGGCATACCACTAGTCACAAGGCGTCTTTTGGACTTAACTCCTGAATAAACCACTCTCTGGTATCTCTCCATCAACCACCCTCCTATCCATCTCACCAACCCTATATCCATCCCCATCTGCTCCAGTTTACTGATCAAAGTTCCATGTGGTATCCTGTCAAAGGCCTTGGCAAGGTCCAGTAGAATCACTGTAAACCCATTACCCTTATCCAGTTCAGCCGTCACTGTGTTATAAAACGTGAGCAAGTTACTGAGGCATGATCTATCCTTCACAAAACCATGTTGTCCCCTATACAATATCCCATTTTCATCTATCCAATCCTGTATTCTTTTCTTGACTAATTTCTCCAAGACCTTGACAATGATTCCTGATATGCTAATCGGTCGGTAATTTACAACAGCAGTCTTGGAACCTCCTTTATGCAGTGGAGCAATTTTCCCCTCTTTCCGCCCCCTCGGGACTAACCCAGACCCGAGACTCAAATTAAACAAAATAGTCAAGGGTACTGACAATTCTTTAGCCGCTTCACGTACTACACGAACTGGTATACCATCCAATCCCACAGATGTATTGACATTGAGGTTATGCAATAAACTACTCACCTCCACTTCATTCACCACAATTCCCGTATAATCTTTGGTTCATTCATTTCTGTAATGTCAAAACCTGGATGACATATTCTTCCAGGTGGTGATATGAAAGGTAACAAATGTATACATGAAGACAATAGTCAAAACAAGATGTCAGAGATTGTCAAAGTGCCTCAATAAGGAACGTGGTCACTCTTTCACAGCAATACAGCAGCTCGATTAGTAATAACAACCATTGTGCCTACAAAGCTCTCCAAAGTTCCCCAAGGTTTTTGGGGAGGAGGGTTGAAAGCAGCAGCACATCTATCTAGAGCGTCCCAGACATGCTCAATAGGATTAAGGTCTGGAGAACTGGCTGACCATTCCACATGTATGTTCTTGAAGATATCTGGTCCATAAGCTTCTATCAATAAGGACGAGCATTACTGTCTTGTAGGATAAATGTCTTCCCTATTGCACTTGCATATGGATGAACATAATGGTCGAAGACCTCCATACAAGTTGGTGCAGCCATCCAATGAGATGCCTTCCCAAACCATCACATTACCTCCACCCACGTGTCCCTTTCACGAATATTAGAGGGCTGATAATGTGTCCCTAGTTCTCTCCAGATCAGAACATGCCTGGTATTGCTTTGTAGAGAAAATTGGGAACTTATCCTGTAAACAATACTCTCCCCCCACCCATTGATCATAGTTCCAGTTGATGTGGAGTCTCGTCCATTTCAAATGATCTCTCCTGTGGTATGGTGCACACAGACTATTAGTATCTAACATAAAGACTACCTTCATGAAGTCTTCTGTATGCACAATGGTAGCCGATACCAATGTTCCTGTAATCGATGTGAAGTGAGATCATAGTAGATTTGGGATAGCACACCTGTTTCAGAAAGCAGATAACACAGTCCAACACAATTTTTGCTGACTTTTATATGAGACTTGTTTTTTACTAATTTGGGTGCACTGATTTCAAATATCAAACCCATTTTTCTCTATCACGTCAGATTTTTCCTCTATGGCATTTTCTTTTTGCTAATTTGTAAGTTTTTGATAGTCTTAAGGAGGCAGTACTATTTAGAGGATCAAAAAAATCGATTTTTTAATATTATTTTCTGAAAGTATGTACTTTTAAAAATCTATTCCTAACTTTTTATCAAGAAATTCAAAAAAGTCCCGAAGATATAGCCTATTATTCAAAGCGGTGCGCAGATCAGAATCAGAGCGCTCACCGCTCTCACTTGTTAGTAAACAAATAAATGCGTAAGAACCTGCAACGGCACGTACTGGTGCTTTGAATGTGAGAGAGGCCAATAATTAGATACATAACTACTTAACAATATTCATTAAAAATTACAAGAATATTTATAAAAAAATAACAATTTTACTTACACGAGTTTCGGGGAATAAATTTTTGTTTGTAGCAATTTCTGCTGTGTGTTCTGTTTTGGCAATCCCTTTGAATACTCCAACAGTAGTCAGCCATCATGTGAGAATCCCATCTTCCTTAGTACCGGTCTTCCACAGTTTTTAAGTCTTGATGAAATCTTTCGCATTGTTCATCGCTTACAGCACCTAAATTCTCGGGAAATCTATCAAGATGACTGTATAGGAAATGAAGCTTTATGCTCATGTTGCAACCTAGGCGCTGGAAATTTTCAAGCATTGTTTCCACTGAACGCTTTTTTGTTTCCAAGAAAATTATTCGCAACCATCATAAATGAAGCTCAGGCCTCTTTCTCAATTTCGTTCATAGAGTTAATGAAATTTGGGTCCCTCATTAAAGTTCTAATTTGCGGTCCATCAAATACACCAGCTTTAATTTTTTCATAACTAAGTCATGGAAAATTTTCACATACGTATTGGAAACAGTCACCTTGTAAATCTAAAGCTTTAACATACTGCTTCATAAGACCTAGTTTGATGTGTAGAGGCAGAAAAATGTTTTTTTCTCTGTCGATTAAAGGTTGATTTATAACATTCTGTTCTCCAACATTTAAGGATATTCTAAGAGTTTCTGACTCCAGTGTTGGTTTCTAGCTCGACTATCCCAGAAGCATAGAAAACACGGAAACTTTGTATATCCTCTTTGAAAGCCAAGTAAAAAGTTCACCATTTTAAGATCCACACAGATGATCCAGTTATGGTCTGTATATTTTAATAACTTCAGAACCTTTTTAATGTCCTCACATGTTTCCTTTAAGTGGACTAAATAGCCAATAGGAATTGAGCCATATACATTCCCATTGTGTAGTAAGACACACTTGAGACTTTTGCTTGAACTGTCGATAAATAAACTCCACTCATTTTGATGATATTGTACAACACTCATTTCAGTTAGTAAACCTGACACATTGTTACAGTAAACAAACCCACATTCGTGTTTAAAATATTGTACAAGATTACTTTCCTTGCTACAATAAAAAGTTATCCAGTAAGTTTTTTCATTTAATCTTGAAGCTAACAATTCCGATGATTCCTTTGATAGGCCCAAATCTCTTACTAAGTCATTCAATTCTGCTTGAGTAAAACGTTGCGGTCCAGAACTAGAAATTAAATTTTCATTGTCTAAATCAACATCCGGGTCTTGCTCCTCAACTCCATCTGGCATATCCCGATCATGCTCGTTCTCAAGTAAAGGAAGTCCTTTATAAATTGGCACTGCTATTTCATTGGAATGAGCAACTGGCCGAATTGCTGAGTCGAGATTTGGATACACAATTTTTTTCTTATTCTTCTTATTATAACCAGAAGTCTGAACTAAACAAAAATAGCAATCATCTACGTGATTTTTCAGTTCACGCCAAATCACTGGAATGCCAAAAGCTAATTTTTGGCGTTTTCCCTTGCTCCACTGTCATAAATTTTCTACACATGACTTACACACTTTATTTGGAGCCCATGGCTCGTCCTGATCTGCAATCTTTACGTCAAATTATGCAAAGTACACTTTCTTAACGAAATCAGTGATATTTGTCCTTTGACTGGGAACAGTAAAGCTGCCACAAATGTAGCAGAAGGAATCTACACTATTGACACATTTTCGAGTAGTAGACATGATGTATTTTCTTCACTGCCGACTAACATGCAATTAACAAGACAAAAAAAAAACAGAGACTTTATTGAAACGTTATAAGTGCTCATCATACTTTCACGATCGATTAACGATTGACTGATTTCGATCGTTCTTTGTCCGCTATGAAGCATATAGCATTCATTTGTTTTAGGCAGTTGTCATCGCCTACTTTTCATCACCTAAATGTATTAGGTCGGTTATCAGCCTCTCTCGCATTCAAAGCGCCAGTACGTGCCGTTGCAGGTTCTTACGCATTTATTCGTTTACTAACAAGCGAGAGCGGTGAACACTCCGATTCTGATCTGAGCACCGCTTTGAATAATAGGCTATATCTTCAGGAATTTTTCGAATTTCTTGATAAAAAGTTAGGAACAGATTTTTAAAAGTACATACTTTCAGAAAATAATATTAAAAAATCGATTTTTTTGATCCTCTAAATAGTACTGCCTCCTTAAAACTATCAAAAAATTACAAATTAGCAAAAAGAAATGCCATAGAGGAAAAACCTGACGTGATAGAGAAAAATGGGTTTAATATATTTGAAATCAGCGCACCCAAATTAGTAAAAAACAAGTGTCAGATCATAATCAGCAGAAAAACAATTTTTTTTTTGTTGGCCAGTGTAATCAAAGATATAGTTGTAGCTCACGACTTTCCTTCACTGTATCTCCAGGATGCTGTTTGTGACTGTTGGAATTGGTTCCACAGTCTGTGAACAACAGAAAGACCCACATGCAATCATCTAGCTACCTACCTGATTTTGGCCAGACACAAAACATAAAACCACTCCAAAATGCCTGCTTTTATGCCTTAGCTCATTTGCACAAACTACTACAGTACCACTCATTTTGATACAATAAACAGACTCAACGTCACTTTTTACATAATATACCTGACTTCCAGATATTCCCCCTCCCTTTTCCCTGAGTTACTGTGATTTTTCTTTATTATTATTATTATTCAGGCCTCCATGGAGCCAAGAGACTCATCGTGGGAGGTCCTTCTTAGGAAACACAAAGTCTATCATACCCCTCCTTGAACTCAATGACTGTTCTTGCTCTAATCACTCTCTCAGGAAATGCATTCCATGGTTCAACGACCCTCCATGCAAAGAAGAAACCACTCCTCACCCTCTTGCTCACAGCTTCCTTTCATAACTTCCAGGGATGGCCCCTTGTCATGGTCCTTCCTGCCATTCCACCAAGCGAAAAAAACTCCCCAATGTCTGCCCTGTAACTGCCTCTCAACAGTTTAAAAGTCTTAATCATACCACCTCTCCTTCTTCTATCCACCAAACTCTGCAGTCCACATTCCCCCAGTCGATCCTCGTAACTGACATTGTACAGTCCTGAAACAATCTTTGTTATCTGCCTCTATACCCTTTCTACAGTTAATTTATCACCCTTCAAATCCTGAGGACCAAATTTGAGAACAATGGTCTAAGTGTGGTCTGATCAGGGTCTTATACAATGGAATGATAACTCTTTTATCTCTGCAGGTCAGTGTCCTTCTCAGTATTGCAGCAATCCTCTGGGTTACCTTCTCCACTTTTGCAATATGCTCCATGAATTTGAGTTTTCTATCAATCATCGCTCCCCAGATCTCCTGTCTCCCCTACTTCCTCCAGTATAGCTCCTCCAATCGAGTATGCATCCTCCCATCGATTGATCCCAAACTTCAAGACTTTACATTTTGCTGAATTAAGCTAACTACCCCATTCATTTCCCCATCTGACTAGTTTATTCAAATCCTCTTGCAGGGCTGCCACATCTGCACTATTACTGATAACCCTTCCCAGCTTTACATCATCCACAAACAACTATATCCCCTTGCAATCCATTGACAATGTCATTGACATAAAGGTTGAACAATGCAGGTCCCAGTACTGAGCCCTGTAGAACCCCACCTGTAACCTTCTGCTTCCTTGATATTGCCCCACCATACACAACTCTCTGATAACCTATCAGATAGCCAATTCCGAATCCATTTGATTAACCCAACATTTAAACCTATTTGCTTCAACTTAAATATCAGCTTATCATGTCGCACTCTGTCAAACGCCTTTATAAAATCCAAAAAAATGGCAGTATATGACTTTCCCTCATCAACTGCTCTTGTCACTTTATTATAAAAGGCAATCATATTACTAAAGCAAGAGTTCCCCTTAACAAATCCATGTTGATTCTCAGAGATAACATTATCCTCATCTGCCCAACATTGTATATAGTGCTTTGCTAATTTATCCAAGACCTTAACAACTACTGATGATACACAAACTGGCCTATAATTAGACTTACCAGTCTGCTACCGCCCTTGTGCAGCAGCACTATCTTACCTTCCTTTCATTGCTGGGGTACCTTTCTTACAAATAGACTTTTATTGAAGAGCCAGGTCAATGGAGCTGTCTGTTCTTTAGCACATTCTCTCAAAACCCAAGGTGAAATACCATCCAGTCCCACAGCTTTCCTGATATCCAGAGTACTCAGTATTTGGAACACTCCCTCCTCTTGCACCTCTAAACCCTGAACTGCCTATGTCTCTAGTATTAAAACCTTCTTCTCCAGGATGAAATACTCCAATAAAGTGCTCATTGAACAACTCCACTATGTCGTCTGCATCGGTCACTCTATGCCCATTTTTATCCTGAAATGCCATTCTTCCACAATCACTTCTCCTCCTACTGGCCACATAGCTAAAAAATTCCCTAGGATTTTCTTTGGATCTTAGTGCCAATCTCTTCTAATATTCCAGTTTTGCCTTCCTCACCATACTAGTCACTCTCCTGGTCTGCATCTTATATTATTCGTGTATTTGCTCTCCACCTCTCTCCTTATATCTTTTCCATAATCTCTTTTTCAACTACAGTTCCTGTTTGATATTGTTTGTCATCCACTTTACACTAAATTGTGTCCGTTTCTTCACTTGTGGAATACAGCTTACTATTGCTGCTAACAAATATTCCTTCACAATTTCCCAAGCACTAATGATATTCTGGCCTTCCAATTCTGCCCTTCATGGAACTGCCCCTAGTTGACACCTAAGACTATTATAATCACCTGCCTTATAATTCCGCACACGTTCCCTTTTCTTTGATACACCTGCATGTCTATTCATCTTCCAAGTCAAAACCACGTGGTCACTCTCTCTCCAACTGGTGGGAGAGATGTCATCTCACTTATTATCAGCTCCTCTGACGCTATGACCAAATCCAAAACACTTGAACCTCTTGTTCCCTCTATTACATGTTGCCTAAGACGTTTGTCCTTCAAGTATTCCATCCCCCTTATCACTACATGCATTTTCCTCTTCCAAGCTTATACTGCTGTAGTTAAAATCTCACATAACAATCATTCTTCTTGCACTTGCCAAGCTCAACTGGCTAAACATCTCCTACTCCCCACCCTCTGTGCTCCATGGTTTGTAGCAATACCCGACTAAATATCCTGTCTTGGCCATTTCTACCTCACATCATATGCTTACAAAACCATTAGTGTCACTGCCTTCCAAAGCCTCCACTCTTAGAGGACATAAGTCATCACTTATCATAAGCAGTACTCCACCACAACGTTTTCCTCTCCTATCTTGCCGAAAAATGCTGTACCCTGCTACTTCAATTCCTGTTATGATATCATCCTCCGTCAATCATGTCTCAGAGATCCTAATAATCTTTGGCCAGGCTGATGCTATCAGCTCCACCAATTCATCTCCTTTATTCCGAATACTCCTGGCATTAGTATAAAGCATAAAAATGTCACTGCTTCTATACCTATCATTATCCCCTCTCAACCCAACTGGACTCAGTGTTACCTGATGTTGTCCCCCTTCACCCAACCACCCATTCCCACAAGAGGCCACCCCTGCTACCATCCACCCTGGGAATTCTAGTTTCCTTGCATTGACAAACTGACTTGTTCTGAAAACAGCATCTCTCCAGATGCCTTTGTCTGTCCTCATTCAAATGCAAGTGATCTCTCACATACAGTTCTCTTCTGTCCTCAAATACCCTCCAAGCATCCACACATTCCAATCCTCTCTTCTGACATATTCTGGCTATTATGCTATTCAGTATTACTGCTCTTCTGCTGAGCTCGTCACTATCATACCTGGGCAACACACACACACACACACACACACAATCTTTCTTCTCTGCATTTTCTTTTGCACAACCTCAAGCAAGAATCTCAGATCTTTTGCCACCTGATTTACATTGCCTCACAAGTCATTCGTGCCCACCGTCACAATCATTTCATCCATCCTTTTACCTCTCTTAATTGCCATAGCCACACTTTTTTCATCCCTGCAGGCAAACACTCCTCTGGCATCCCATCTTGTACACCACAGATCATCGAGTCTCCATACATCACACCCCTTACGACTCTGTTCCTTGACTGCTCACCTGCATCCCTCACCCTCTCTCTTCTCTAATCCTTTCTCTCTGTGTTCCCCTACTTACCTGCCATCCTGGAGTCACTCTATCCATGGTTCCAATACTCCCTCGCATGCTTCTCATTTCCTCTCTCTGACTGTTTCCATTCTCCCCTCTTCTATCATTCCCATTACTCTTTCTCTCACTCCCTCTCTTCTACTGTTTCTATTCTCTCCTCTTCTATCATTCTTAATTCTTCTCTCACTCTCTGATTTTTGTTGATTAATTTATGGAAACCAGCATAATATTTTAAGAGTGGTGGTTTAAGGATTAGAAATGTTGGTTAAAGGTAAAATGCAGGAATGGGTGGATAGGAAAACGATATGCTACAGCAATGGTTCTTAACCTGGGAGGTAGCCAGGGACGCTGTGAATGCTGAAAGGGGGAGGGGGGGACAGTAAGCATTATAATACTACTAATATAATAAAAGCAAAAAATTCTATATTTTATATTGTATATTTGGCAACACTGTTCAGAATATTGTATGTCTGGCAATACTGTTAAAATTTATTCACTCTTTTTTAGAATTTTTACATTTTTTAGAATTTTTACATTGAAAGTTAAGTAAAGGGGCTGCTGGTGTGAATTTTCTACACTGAAAATCATTAATTTAGGCTATTATAATGAGTGAAAACAGAAAGTATCAATATTCAAGCGAATATTTAAAATATGGAGTTATTCCATCTATAAATAATGAGCAGTTACCAATGTGCTTAATATGTGAAAAGACTTTCTCAAAGGAAGGACTGAAGCCTTCAAGAATGATTGAGCATTTAAGAACGAAGCATCCAAATAAAGCAAAAAACAAGGATGTGGAATACTTTCGCGAATTAAAGACTAAATTTTAAAATTCATCCTGGACTTAAAAGGTTGGTTGCAAAACAAAGTAACCAACAAGAGAAGGGACTTTTTGTGTCTTAAACTTTCAAAATTAATTGCCAATAATATGTGGCGAAACTGTAATTTTACCAGCTATAAATGGAATTTTAGATACAATGACTGGCCTGGGTAAAAGTAATATGACATCGATAATAGTTCAGTATCAGCAAGAATTGACAAAATGGCAAAGGACATTGAAAAAAAAAACTTTGTGATGGTTTAAAAACTATAGAATTTTCTTTGCAACTCGATGAACAACTTTTCATGACAATGAAGCTTTGTTAATGACCTCTGTGTATTATAGAAATACTAATGAAGAAGTGATTGAAGAGTTTCTATTTGCTAAACAACTGAAAATTGATACCAAAGGTTCTACAATTTTTAAGGTTGTTAAAGACTATTTTAATGCTAAAAACATTCCATCATAACTTCTCTCTCTTTTCTTTTGTTTAGCTCTTCCAGTCCAGACCAGGATTCCCATCCCAGCTAAGCGTTTTTTAACGTTATATTCTCAATATTGCCATGGTCCTCCTGAAGATTGTTTTTCCATCAGGCTACACCTTGAATCATGTTTAGCCATTCTCTCTTCACCCATTCTTTCCAGATGTCCAAGCCATCTCAAACTGCAAGTTCTGCCTTCATTAGATAGAATGTGGGGAGTTCATATAGTTCTTGATTATGCCTTCTTCTTCAGTAACCTACTGTGTTATCTTTCACAGGTTCAAAGACTCTTCTGAGCATTATATTTTCAAAGATTGCAAAGCTTTTGCATCTTAGTCTATTATGCAGGTTTCTGCTGTATGTGTGTGTGTGTGTGTGTATTTTTACTTACACACTCCAAGTGGTTAAAACTCCTAAATTAAAAAAAATAAATAAAATAAAATAAAATAAATAAATAAAACACTAACTAAATACTTAGTAAACCTTGTCCACAGGTTCATATTACAGGATATCTCATATATAACTTAACTTCTTTAATTAATCTATTAACCCATTAAGAGATTGAGTCTTCACATTCTTTTTAACCAAAATAATAATCTTTAATTTACAAAAAAGCACAAATATATACATCAAATCAACTATTTAACTACAAGCACTAGTATATTCTTTAACTCACAATAAGAAAAACAATCTGCTTTCAATCACATAAACCAGCAGTTATTATCCTATATGGACAAAACCTTCTGGAACCTTAGTCTTTTGCTCTTACAGAACTTTTACTCCTTCTTGAGCTCACACAGGAGAAAGACTAACACAAAACAAAAATGAAGAAAGCCTATCTTGTCTTCACCCAAGACAATTCTGTAACTTCACTTTCTATATGAAAGTAGCAGCAGATGCCACTAAATAAACTACTAAAAACTATATTAATCATATCATCACTTTAGAATGAATTAACTTTCTCTTAGAAAGTCCGAATATTTTTCTTAAAACCTTATTGACAGTTTTGTCACTTCAGGACAACTACTTTACCTTCTATGAGAAAAGCTTTTGAAGAAATAACTAAAACCATATCCACTGTTAGGAATCGCTTATCAGCCTGAGAATTCTAAATAAACCAAACTTTATTGGGCCCATTCTATATGAACTAGAAATCAGTAAAGTTCCTTTTAACTTCAACTAAATTAAATCCTATGAGATTAATAGCTACAAAAACTTCACTTATCTCTTTACAACAAGGATATCCTTTCTCAGTCTACTAAGTCTTCATATATCAAAGACACAGAAACTCCAGTTTTTCTTCCTGCTATGTCCTTTCCTTCTCCCTCCAAAAAAGCTGAATGCTTAGCAATATCCAATAATGTTCTTTTCACTTTCGCTCATGCTCAGAAATGCAAATGAGAAACTTCTGCCGAATTCAACCATCATGCATCACTGTTACTGCTTTCCTGCACTGGTTGTGAAACGACAAAGTTCTTTATTCACAGCACAAAACAACAAAAAAAAGTGTATTTAAATATAATGTCATTATGAAAATTCGAGAAATTATGACAGTTCTTCATTTCACAATCTTCTCATGCTGAGGTTATTATCACTTCCAATCATATAGCAGTGACTTTTGCTTCCCTTGCTTTTGACAGCATACTGTAAACAACATTTGTCAAAAAACTTTTGACAGCTCATACAAAATCGCAACTAATCTATAACTAAATCAATTTATCTAACTTCTAAGTAAGACTTCCATATCCAAAGACAAAAAGTAACTTCTTAAAACGTCTTACTTGCAACATACAAATGTTTAAACCAACAACAAAATAGTATCACGTTATTAATTTCTTAACTTGTAATTCATTTTCATATTTTTAACTTGTGAGTTATCTGAATTTTAATACAGATATCCTACAATGCTCCATATAAAACAATAGGGCTAATAATTGTCTTGTATACTTCTGTTTTAATTTTGCTTGACAGAAGTTTGGAAGATAATAAATGATGAAATACATTATAAGATCTATTAAACACAGTATTCTAGCTTGTATTACTGTACTAATTTTATTATCCTGAGTAATCAATGCTTCAAAATATCCCCCTCATAAGTTTGCAACATTTGCTATGCTCCGTATAGTTTTTCCCAGCATTACATCATCTGCAAACAGCTGCATACCTCCAGGTAAGCGTGTACTAATATCATTAACCTACAAGTTAAGCAATACTGGCCCAAAATAGACCCCTGCAGCACCCAACTAGTGACCTTCCTCTTTTGGGATACCACTGCTCCATAGACAACCCACTGATACCTGTCTGACAGCCAATCAGCCATCTGGCTCGCTAATCTTTTATCTGATCCCATTCATTTCAATTTAGTTACTAATTTCTATTTGGTTCAGTTACCTCCCTACCATCAGCATTCATTAAAATCATTCTGTCATAGATATTTTTCCTTTTACTTGCAGCATATCAAAAGAACTGTTTGGGATTGTCTTTGGCCTGCACTGCTAATTTCCTTTAATACTTTGTGTTTGCCTTTCTTACCACACTGGTTCCCATATGGCCTGTGTTTTGTACTGCTGGTCACTTTTCTCCTTGTTCCCTTCACAATTTTTCTTTTTTTGAAGCTCCAGCATAATGATGCTATCCATCCATTTAACTTCCACTTGATTTACTCTCTTAACTCTAGGTATGCAGTCTGCCATTACTTTCCTCAAACACTCCTTTACCACTTCCCATGCACTAGTTTCACATTCCATGGTACTGATTTAAGCAATCTCCTAAGCTTGTCATACTTACCAGCCCTGCAATTCCATATATACCCCTCTCAACTGAAAATTCCACACATTTAGCCACCTCCCATGTCAAGATCACATGATTACTCTCACTAATTGGTAGCAACGTTGGTGGGAATGAGAGGTCATATTATAGATAAATTCTCAGATGCAGTCACTAGATCGAGCACTCTCAAACTCTAGTATATTACATCATATGCAGTCTCAGGTAATTATTCCTTAGTAACTGCATAAATTCCATTTCCTTCCTCCCATGTGTCTTTTCCTCTTCCAATCTATGTTCCCATAGTTGAAATCCCCATAATAACTACCTGCCCTCCACTTATTGAGCCTATTTGTTGATGCATACTATCCCCATTATCTTTTCCATCCTGGTGTACAGAATCCAACTGTATATTTTGTTCTGCTGGCCTCTAACTCACACCAGATAGCCTCAAAGAGGAGTGTTAGTGATGATAGCTGATGAACTACAACCAAAGAGAGTAGAAGTTGAACTGCAGGCTAGTGAAAAAACACTCCTCTCCCCATTCTTTTCTCTCTATCCTTCCTGAACACACTATACCCTTCATATTCTATCCCACTAACTATATTAGGAATCAATAAAATTTCACTTTCTGCTGATGTGAAGAATAGTTTGTAGTGCTCAGAATTATCTGTGGGTAATTGTTCCGTCAGCCATGCCTGGCCAAAGGATATTGGCTGACTAAGCCAATATCCTTTGGCCAGGATGAACTAACCAATGATGAAAATTCCTGCCCCCTTGTTCTGAATGCTCCTGGCATTAGTGCAAAAGCTGCTTAGGTCCAACGTTATCATGACACTTTATACTGACTATTCGATTCTGGTTTGTTACCATGGTACTAACTTGGGCATTTTATACACATATTCTTACACTCAACTGCATCACTGATGTCTGCATATCTTTCAACAGCTCTCCCCCTAAAAGCACTAGTTCGCTGATTTTTTACATCAATCTTCACTTCATTCAACAACACTTTTTCCAGACTCTGAACACCAAATCTATTCAGATGCAAACCATCCTTCCTGTCTTTAAAAAAGGTAATAGAGATTACCCTAAAAACTATAGAGGTATAAGTATACTAAATTCCAGTTACAAAATAAATAGCAAAATTTTAAATAGCAAACTAATGAAATATTCTGAAAACTTTATTTTAGAAGTACAGAATGGATTTAGAAAAGGAAAATCATATACAGACCCAGCCTTTTGCCTAAAATTAAAAATAGAGAAAAGAAGAGAATACAATTTAGAAATACATACTGCATTTATTGACTTTGAAAAAGCATTTGATAAAGTTAAAATAAGCATTTTATTTAACATATTAAAAGAAAGACAAATACCAAATAATATCCTAAAAGCTATCATAAGTATATATGAAAATAATCAAATACAAATAAGATTAAATCATGAGCTATCATATACGAGAGAGATAAACGAAGGGGTCCGACAGGGATGCCCCCTCTCAGCAACTCTCTTTAATATTTACCTAAATGAAATAATAATAAAATGGAATAAAAATTTCCATCAAGGTATTCAACTTTCTCCTACTGTGAACTTAAATACTCTCCTTTTTGCCAACGACCAAATAATAATTACAAATTCTGAAGATAACTTAGAGAAAGCTAAAGATTATGGTATGATAATATCAACAGAAAAATAAAAAACTATGGCCTTTACAGGACAAGATTCAGTAAGAACTAAAATAGTAATTATTATTATTATTATTATTACCCCAAGACTTCATGGAGTCAAAGACTCATCTGGGAGGTCCTTTTATCACACTCATCTTATCATACCGTGTCTTAAACACACTCAAACTCCTTGCAGACATCACACTCTCTGGCAAGGCATTCCAATCATTCACAACTCTGCACAAAAAAAAGCTGCCTCTCACTCCCCTACTCACATCCTCTTCATACAATTTCCAGGGATGACCTCTGGTTCTCCCCTGATCTCCCACTATTCTCTGCAAGATCTTAGAACAGGTGAATTCATTTTAACTACCTAGGATGTATGATCACATATGAAAATGAAAAAGATATAAACCTAAAAATTGCAAAATATTTAAAAATAACAGGTGTAATTAACTCTATATTTAACCCAAACCTAGTTCAAAAATAAACCAGACTAAAAGTACATTAGCCCTATCAGTCTTATTGTATGGAAGTGAAATCTGGACAATAAAACAAAAAGACAAACAAAGATTAATAACAGCAGAAATGAAGTTTACGAGAAAAACTGCAAAGTATACTCTATTTGATCACAAAAGAAACGAAGAAATTATGAAAGAATTAAATCAAGAATCAGTAATAGAAAAAATTAAAAAATATAAACATAAATGGATGGAACATGTTCAAAGAATGAAAATAGAAAGATTACCAAAACAAGCCTTAAAGTACAAGCCATTAGGAAAAAGAAAACCAGAACGTCCTCTTAAAAGATTCAACGATGACTTCTAAGGCCGGAACAGGCCACTCTAGGCCTAAATACCTGATATGCATGATGATAAAGAAAAAGTTGAGAGAAGAAAAAAAAAATTTTGATTTCATCAGAAAAATACTATTAATGCCAATGAAGAAAGCATAGCTCTGTCAAAAATGTACTAAACAAAAAAAAAAAAAAAAATGGGAATTGAAGAACTCATAAATTCAACATTGAATGGGAATTAGAATATATGGTGGTAATGAAAATTGATGAGAAACAATGTATTTACTCAGCAGAAAGAAATTTGTAGAAAAAAGTGATAATTTGATAAAGCCGTTTTATTCTACATACAATGACTTGATTAATAAGTTTCCTCTTGCTCACCAGAGTAGAAGCAAAAAAACTGCCAACTTGTTTGCTTCTACTAGGTGAAAAGAAAAGTATGAAAATCTTTCTTCCTACTTACAAATCAGTTACTTTTGCTAGCTATAAGGCAGTCTAGATTGTTATAGTCAAACCATATTTAGATGGCGAACAGGTTAGGTATATAACCGTATCTACTCTATCACATATTATGAAGAAAACATAAAAAAAATTATATCATGAATAAAGTGCAAAAATTACAACTAAGTCACTGAACATTAAATGTCATTTTTGTGATATTTGGCAAAAATATTAAGGCCAATTGAGTGTTCAGCTAAAAAACTGTTTGTGTTATATACTGAATAACTCAATTGACACAAAATATTATTCACAACTTGTGTTGTAGATTCGATTTTTTTTCCTAACAGCTTAGAAAACCATGAAGAATTACTTATTACAAACACGACTGATATTCTCAAATAATTTTATGTTATAAAAACTTTCGATTTACATTAAGATAAAAAAAAAAATTTCTGTGAAAACAGATGTAGTGCATTTAATGAGTGGTGCACAAAAACGACTTTGGACTTTTAAAATTCTACTTGGTAGATAAAGATATTGATAGCAATAAATTGCCAACATTCTGATCACTGAATTATACATTAGGAAAATTTATTATTATTATTATATTCAGGCCTCCATGGAGTCAAAAGACTCATCGTGGGAGGTCCTTCCTAAGAAACACAAAGTCTATCAAGACTCATCGAGGGGAGGTCCCCCTCCCCCTAAGAAACACAAAGTCAATCATACCATTCCTTGAAATCATTGACTGTTCTCGCTCTCCCCACTCCATCAGGCAATGCATTCCACGGTTCAACGACCCTCCATGCAAAGAAACCACTCCTCAACCTCTTGCTCACAGTTTCCTTTCGTAACTTCCAGGGATGGTCTCTTGTCATCACTCCTTCCTGCTGTTCAACCAAACAATAGAACTCCCCAGTGTCAACGCTGTAACCACCTCTCAACAGTTTAAAAGTCTCAATCATATCACCTCTCCTTCTTCTATCCACCAAACTCTGCAGTCCATCATTGTACACTGCAGTGTACAATGATGGACTGTATAACCATCATTGTACAGTCCTGAAACCATGTTTGGTATCCGCCTTTGTACCCTTTCCACAGTTAATTTATCCCCTTCAAATCCCGGGGACAAAATCTGAGAACAATAGCCCAAGTGTGGTCTGATCAGGGTCTTATACAATGGAATGATAACTGTTTTATCTCTGCAGGTCAGTGTCCTTCTCATTATTGCAGCAATCCTGTGTTACCTTCACCACCTTTGCAATGTGTCCCCTAAATTTCACACACAACTCTCCGATACCTATCGGACAGCCAATCCTGAATCCAGTTAACCAATCTGACATCCAGACCCATGTACTGCAACTTAAATATCAGCTTATCATGTGGCACCCTGTCAAATGCCTTTGCTAAGTCTAAGAAAATGCAGTATCTGCCTTTCCCTCATCTAATGCTCTTGTAACTTTATCATAAAAGGCTAGCATATTGCTAAAATAACGGTGCCCCTTCACAAATCCATGTTGACTCTCACAGATAACATTACCCTCATCTGCCCAATGCTGTATATGGTCCCTCACTACTTTCTCCAAGATCTTACTAACTACTGATGACACACAAACTGGCCTATAATTAAACATTTCCGGTCTGCTACCGCCTTTATGCAATGGCACTATCTTACCTTCCTTCCATTCCATGGGCACCTTTCCTGCAGCCAGACTTTCATTGAAAAGCCAGGTCAAGGGCAATGTCAGTTCCTTAGCACATTCTCTCAAAACTCGTGGTGAAATACCATCCAGTCCCACAGCTTTACTGACATCTAGAGTACTCAGTATTTGAAACACACTCTCCTCCTGTACCTCTAAACCTTGAATCTGCCCTATCCCTCTAGCATTAAAACTGACTCCTGCAGGATGAAATACTCCAATAAAGTGCTCATTGAACAATTCTACTATGTCTGCTGCATCAGTCACTTTATTCCCATTTTTATCTCACAATATCATTTTTCCACAGTCTTTTCTCCTCCTACTGGACACATATCTAAAAAATTCCCTAGGATTTTCTTTGGATCTTAGGGCTAATCTCCTCTCATATTTCAGTTTCATCTTCCTTACCATACTAGTCACTCTTCAGGCCTGTGCCTTATACTCTTCATGCATCTTCTCTTCTTCTCTTCCACAGCCTCTTGTTCACATGCAATTCCTGTTTAATATTGTTTGTCATCCACTGTACTCCAAATTGTGTCCTCTTGTTCACTTGTGGTATACAGCTTACCATTGCTGCTAACAAATATTCTTTTATAATTTCCCATGCACTAATGATATCCCGGCCTTCCAATTGCTCCCTCCGTGAAACTTCCCCAAGTTGACATCTAAGACTATTATAATCACATGCCTTATAATTCCACATACGTTCCCGTCTCTTTGATACTTCTGCATGTCTATTCATTTTCCAAGTCAAAACCATATGGTATGGTCGCTCTCTCTAACTGGTGGGAGTCTCATCTCAGTTATTATCAACTCTTCTGATGCTATAACCAAATTCAAAACTCTTGAACCTCTTGTTCTATGCACAAAGTTCTATTATAAAGAACCTCTTGTTCTATGTTCTTGTTTTATGCAAAAAGTATACAGAAGATACACTGGAAACATTGATAGATAATATGGTGTTAAAATTGTTAATGACCTTTGTAACAATTCTTTAACTCTTTCGCATGGGGCCCATTTGACCCCAAAATTAAAATTATTATTATTATTATTACGCAAGACCCCATGGAGTCAAATACTCATCTAGGAGGTCCTTTTATCAAAAACACAGCTCATCATACCGTGCTTTAAACACACTCAAATTCCCTGCAGACACCACACTCTCAGGCAAGGCATTCCAATCATTCAGAACTTTGCATGAAAAAAACCTGCTTCTCACTCCCCTATTCACACCCCTCCTTATACAGCTTCCAGGGATGACCTCTGGTTCTCCCCTGATCTCCCACTATTTTCTGTAGAACCACTCCAGCATTGAGACTATAACAACCCCTTAATAACTTGTAGGTCTCTATCATATCTCCCATACTCCTCCTTCCACCAGACCCTGCAAGTTGCATCTTCTCAATCTTTCCTCATGCTTGTCATCCCAGAGGTTAGAAACTACCTTAGTCAGTCTCCTCTGGACCCTTTCCAACATCTCTTCACCCTTCTGAAAACCAGGTGACCAAATCTGGGCACAATAGTCCATGTGTGGCCTAATCAAAGCCTTATACAATGGAACAAGAATCTCCCTACTTCTACAAGTCAGTGTCCTCTGAATCATTCCCAGAAGCCTTTGTGTTATGATATTTCTTTAATTTCTGAATATTTCTCATGAAATGTTTTTATTTATTATAAGGTTGATTATGGTGAGTAAAATGAATGATTTTTATTTAGTAAAAATTTTGGCAATTATGCTTCTGTTCTTTCTTTATCTCAAGAAAGAAGTTTAGTTTTGAGAGTTTATTTCTAAGAAATACCTTGCTAATATTTTTCAAATATTTAACAAATATTAGAAAAAAAAAAGAGGTAAAATGTGGAGTGAAAATTCATTAAGCTTTATGCAAAATCAGCCTTTTCAAAAGATGTTGTTATGCCAGTAACTTCATTTGACACAAAAATCTAGTGAAATATAATAATACAGGTTTTTGATTTTGAAGAGCGTCTCCATAGCTGAATTGGAAGAATGACGGTACATTGTTTCCTTCGACCAGAAAAGGCCTAAGTTCGATTCTTGGCATGATGGGAGGAATCTTAATATGGGTTTTTTTAATTGAAAGTGAGTTGGCTGATCTCATTATAAATTAAAGATACAAAGAAATTATATACTTGGTTTAATCCTTTATCCAAGTGTAAGCAAATAAAGTTTGCACCTAAAGTATTTTCAGGACTGGGACAACTCGTGGTAAAGGTGGTTTTGACTTCACATCACTTGCCTTAGTGTCCCATAATGCAAAGCACATCTTTTTACGGACATGTATAATGCTATGCATTATGGAAAGGGTCACTATCCAGACCGGTTTCGACCTTTATTGAGGTCTCTTTAGTGGGAGTCAGACCCAGAGGGGATACTAAGGTTGAAGTAATGCAGAAGTCATATTTTCATGTACGAGTTGCCAAAAGGTGTTACACTTTATTATTAAATTACTCTGAATTAGAGAAAGGCTGTTGGAAGTTTTTTTCACTAAACCGGTCAGGGTAGTGACCCTTCCCATAATGCATAGCATTATACATGTCCGGAAGGAGATGTGCTTTGCATTGTGGGATACTAAGGCAAGTGATGTGAAGTAATACCACCTTGACCATGAGTTGCCCCAGTCCTGAAAATACTTCAGGGCAGTGGCGGTCTGTACATAAGCACTGTAACACTGCAGCACCTATAAGGAAAAAATTAAATTTTGTTTGTGTTTATAAATAATAACAATGCTTACATCATCATATAAATCAGGGGTGTTCAACTGGTCGATTGCGGAGCGATTTTTGGTCGATCTCTTGTGTATTCCTCCTTACTTACAAATTTAATTAAAACCAAAAATATAATATTTTATTTATCATTATTTTTAATTCGCTTTAAGTGTATTGCTATTGTTCATTTATTTTTCGTTAAAATTGTCAAATCAGTAATTTTCTTATAAGTCAGGGTAAATGAATTAATTTGGATCAGTGGAAGTCAAACAGTGAGCCGAGTGAATATGAAGCCAGCAAAGGTTGGTCGATTGGTAGAGCCACTGCTACTAATAGCTTAAGCAAGTTTGAGCACGGTTAGTAGTAGTTGGAAGGGGATCAATCGTTCGATGCTGTTGTCACACTCTCCATCGATGAGTCTTTGGACTCCCTGGCAGTGTCATGTAATAATAATAATAATAATAATTATAAGCAAAGTGTAAAAACTCGATTGTAGTATAAATATTAAATATTCCAAAGCACATTATATCGATTTTTTACTTAGGTTAAGTCCCATGTGAATATTGTAAAAAAATAAACTTTGTCTCGGTATAGTTTGTATTAGATGTTTTTGTAAATAACTCTTTGGAAGCTAACTGTATATACTGCTTTAATAAGAATATGTTAGAGTTATTTAACATATTCTTATGTTAAATAACTATAATATGATAGAGACCTACAAGTTGGTAAGGGGTTGTTATAGGATCAATGCTGGAGAAGTTCTACAGAAAATAGTGGGAGATCGGGGGAGAACCAGAGGCCATCCCTGGAAACTGTATAAAGAATGGTGTGAGTAGGGGAGTGAGAGGCAGGTTTTTTTCGTGCAGAATTGTAAATGATTGGAATGCCTTGCCTGAGAGTGTGGTGTCTGCAGGGAGTTAGAACGTGTTCAAAGCATGGTATCATGAGCTGTGTGTGTGTGTGTGTGATAAAAGGGCCTCCCAGATGAGTCTTTGACTCCATGAGGTCTTGGGTGGTAATAATAATAATTAGTGGGCTGTTTGATATCAACCAAGCTGAAGTAGAACTTGAGATAATAAACATTCAGAATAGTTTACAATCTATAAACAATGAAGTCATTTGGAAGTATGCACATGAAGAATTTCCAATATTAACTGATATTGCGCAAAAAATTCTGTCATGTTTCGGATTGACACACTTGTCATTTTTTGAAATCTGCTTTTTCAAATATGACCGTCATAAAAAATCAATTAAGAAACCAAATTACAAATGATCATTTGGATGATTGTCTGCAATTGGCCACTTCTTCATATGAACTTGAATATGAAAATATTGCGAAGTCCAAACAATGCCAAATTTCACATTAACTTTTTTTTTTTTAATCAACCAGCATTTCCTGTAACTTATGAGTTTGTAATCAATCTGTTGTTTTTTCTAACTTTGGTTTTCCAAAATAGAGAAATAAATATTTTATTCCAATATATTTGTTTTTTTTTTTGTTGTATTAAAATAATTAAAAGTGATAAATACACTTTTAAAAACACATATAAAGTTTTTAGTTGTTTATTTGTGCGTAATCAGATATCAGGTTGGGGGAATGTGATCTATATAAGAGAGTAGATCACCGAATAACTTTTTATAGAAAAGTAGCTCACATAGTAAAAAAGGTTGACCACCACTGATATAAATGCAATACAACATGTTAAAAGTTACAGCTTATGTTTTGAGATTCACTGAATAGTTAATAATTGGAATTGTTCGATTAACACTTCAGATTATGAAACAAATGCACTGCGATCTAACGCCGATATTCGTCTGTTCTTGTCATTGCACGTTACGTCACTGCTCAAACGGCAGTGTATTTTTAGTATGCTTACGCACCTTATTTCTGTGAGATATTAAACGTTTATTATTTGTGCATGTGCGCGGTGAACTATTTTTTGTAAATCTTATTTTATTTTGTTAAAATAACATATAGTTATTTATTTATTATAGATACAAGGCTGAATTATGACGAGTGTCACTGTTGAAAATATGAAAATAATAACATTTTTTCAATTATCGTTACACGAAACAAATGCACTGTGATCTAATGTTGATATGCGTTTGCTGTCATTGCATGTTACGTCATTAGATACACTGCCGCTTGGGCAGTGTATCTTATGCCTGCACTCATTATTTCTGTGAGATATGAAATGTTTATTCTTGGCATGTGTTCGTGGTGAACTATTTTTTTGTAAATCTTATTTTATTTTGTTAAAATAACATATAATTATTTATTTATTATAGATACAAAGCTGAATTATGATGAGTGTCACTGTTGAAAATATGAAAAGAATTATATTTTTTCAATTCGTTACATGAAACAAATGCACTGCAATCTAATGCCGATATTCATTTGCACTTGTCATATGCTACTGATACGAAACTTTTATTATTGGTGTTTGTTCGTGGTGAGGATGAAATATTTTTAATAAAGTAATTTTTAATATGTAAATTTATTTATTAATAAACTCGTTACTTATTATGAAAAAAAAAAAGTTTTTTTTTTTTTTTTATATGCAGCACCCCCACTTAAAATTATCACGGCCGCCACTGCTTCAGGGCAAACTTTGTTTGCTTACACTTGGATGAAGGATTAAACCAAGTACAGTAGGCTCCCAAGTATCCACAGTTTTTGGTATCTGAGGTTTCACTCTGCGCATATGCATGTATACGCGTAGACTGAAAACTTGTCGAAACACGGTTGTTTTGTTAGGCACGTGGACTTAAGCGCGTGTTTATTCGTGTTTAGTTTTACTCAAATTGTCGAAGAAAGCAGTCAGTCTGTTATTGCAATTAAAAACTGCATTTAAATTCAAGCAAATAAATGGTGAAAAATTTAAAAATGGCTTCAAAACCGAAGAGAAGATGTGAAGTGCTTAGTATTAGTGAAAAATCAAAGATTATCAATGAAGTAGAAAAAACGATCTTTTTTATTTTTTATTTTATTATAGATCTTTCCAAGATCTATAATAAAAACGAATCTTCAATATGTGAACACGATATTACTTAAGGTAGAGAAAGCTTTCAATTTGTGTATGGAAGACATGACAAGAAAAAGCATTCCTATTGGCAGTAACATGTTATGGCAAAAAGCATTGATCCTATATGAAGACATGCGGCCGCAAGACAAAACAGAAGAGACAGAAAAGTCATTTACAGCAAGCAAGGACTAGTTGCATAGATTCAAAACTAGGTTTAATCTAAAAAACATAAAAATTATTGCAGAAAAATGTTATCATCCTAAGCAAGCTTTTCATTGTGATGAAACCGGCCTCGTTTGGAAGAAAATGCCCCAATGGACTTACATCCATAAAACTGTGAAGCAAGCACCAGGCTTTAAAGCATTTAAGGACAAATTGATGCTGGTACTTTGTAACGCAGCTGATCATATAATTAAACCTGGCCTTGTTTACCGAGCACAGAATCCACATGCCCTTAAAAACAAAAACAAAAGTTATCTGCCTGTTTTTTGGCAATCAAATCCGAAAGCGTGGGTCACTGCCACGTTTTTTAAGGAATGGTTCCATCGATGTTTTATTCCAGAGGTGAAAAAATACTTGGAGAGGGAAGGATTACCATTTAAAGTTTTATTGACAATAAACAATGCTCCAGGGCACTCTGAGTCACTAGTCACCGAAGATGAAAATGTTCAAGTGGTTTTCTTCCCACCTAATATGACTCCATTGCTTCAGCCACTCGATCAAGGTATCATTTGATGCTTCAAAGCCTCATATGCTCAGCAGGTGTTTGATATGATTCGTGCAATGGTTGAGGATTCTGCTGATGTTGGAGTCATGGAATGCTGGAAATCATTCACAATTGCAGATGCAATTGTATTCATCAAGGGAGCAATGGACAAATTGAAACACGTTTCTGGTTTCAATTTGTCTATCTGCATGCTGGAAGAATTTGTGGAGTGATGCCATTCCCAAGACTCACATTAACTCACAGATAACAATGATAATTAATACAGCACGGAAAATAGGTGGAGAGGGATTTGATAATATGACAGAAGAATTGAATGATTACATAGATGGACATCGTGAGGTGCTCACTAACGAGGAGGTGAAAGATCTTGTCAAATCTTCTACAGAAGAAGATGACAATGAGGATGAAAGTGAACAAGAACCACCAGTGTGGACACTTGAAAAGTTTGCCACGATATTTCAAATGGCTTAAACATTAAAGTAACAGATAATGGATTATGATTCAATGATGGAGCGCAATACAAAAATTACTCGCACAATAACAGAAGCTGTGCAGCCTTTGCAAAACCTGTTTACTGAATTGAAGAGACAAAAATGGCATCCAATAACAATGTTTTTTAAAAAAGTCAACAAAGCTTCTACTATCGATGATCCTCAGCTGTCCATATCATTTGCTCAGTAGATATGTATATGCAGATATGTAATTTATTGCTCAATAAATATGTAGCTGAACACAACAAGGTGTTCTGATCTCAATTAATTCCTCCTAATAAGAATAAAAATGTTAAGATTTTATTAACAATTACATTTTCATTAGCATATTTTCTCATTCCATTTTACATAATTATTATGTGGGTTAAATTTTATTTGTCTAAGAATGAAGTTTTATTGAATGATGCAATTTTTTTGGTTTGCCACTTCACCCATGCTACTCAGGGGTGCTTTCTACCACATTTGGGCACACATTCCATTGCTCCTCGTAGATTCTAAAGACGTAAAAATTGCTTCATGATAATTTTAAATAAATATGTAATATTATTATCAAGGAGCAATGGAATGTGTGCCCAAATGCGGTAAATAGCATCCCTGGATAGTACGGGTGAAATGGTAGTCTAGAAATAACCTCATTTACTAAAAAAATAACTCCGTTTATTATTATTTATTTAGCCATACAATTTAGTGTATACATTACACTAGGCAAAGCAAAGGTTGGTCAATTGGTAGAGCCTGTGCTACTAATGGCTTACAAAAAGTTAAGCAAGTTTGAGTGCAGTTAGTAGTCAGCAGGGTTTTCAATCGTTCAATGCTGTTGGCATGCCCGCCCTCAATGAGTCTTTGGATTCCCTGGAGGTGTCACATAATAATAATAATAATAATACTTATATATTAACTACATAACATAGCCCTACAGTCCTAGCATGTAATTATTAGTCAATTTACTAATAATTTTCTGTTTCAGTTTTGTTATATATTTTCAAAAATCTGGGTCTCACAAGTGGTTTGCTACTATCCACGGTTTCAGGTATCCACAGAAGACTATGGAACCAAACCCCGCAGATACAGGGGGGGGGCCTACTGTATATAATTTCTTGGTATCTTTAATTTATAGTATAACCAAGTGAAAAAACTTCCAACAGCTAATCTCATACAGAAGTAGCAGGGTTTTGGGTTTTTCATCTTGCATACAGACAAATCAGCCTTGAAAACACATGCAAATTACAGTTGAAAAATACTAATGGCAGTAGTGGTGGGCAGTAGATGGCATTGGTGTAGATCAGGGGTCGGCAACCTTTTTGGATTAAAGAGCCATTTTTAAAATTATATCTGTTAAAAAAAATTTAGGGAGCCACACGCAGTGATGAGCAACCAATGGTCCGCGGGTTGCATTCAGCCCTCTCAGGTTTTTTGTGTGGTCCACGGTGTTCGTTTTGTACAGCAGAATTAGTATATTTTAATTAAAAATCTATTTTATGAATGTTGATTTTTACATGTGGATTTATTTGTGCAGGTTAAAAAATTAAAATATACCTAAATAATGGAAAATAAATTAATACTTTCTTACCAAAGAAAAAGAAAATATTCTTTATGCGGATTGAACCAAGTATTTGATTTACTATTTAATTGCTCATCACTGCTTTAAATTTAGAAACTACATTGAAAAATATTAAAATTAAATTATTTATTCAGTTTAAATAATAAAACAGATTTCCTTCTCCTTACAAAAGCATATGTATAAAATCCAATAACATACCTATTAATTCCGTAAGCTAAATACCAGTCAACATACCTATTTCTTTAATTTTTTTTTTTAAATTTAAAATATCTTCTTAGTGTGACTTTTGCTGTTGAACTTCTTGAGATAGTTTCTCAATATGCGCCGAATATGCCATAATTTTCATTTTCAAACATGAACGAAAGACTCACATTGTTTAATTGGTTTCTCAACTTACTTTTAATAAAATTTATATTAGAAAATATTTGCTCATAGAAATATGTCGATCCGAAAATCGATAGAAATCCAAATGCGTATATTTGAAATCACTGAATGTGAGTGTCCAGTAAACAATTCCATGTGTCAAATACAATCTGATCTTGCTTTTTAAGATCTTCTATTTCAGACCTTTTTTTTGTATTGCGAGGGTAGATTTCTGTCTTTCCATCTCCTCCAGGTCAGCTTCAAGATTTCTAAATTTTGAATTCCACAAATCCTTGGTTTTCAGGTTCTCTAACTAAAATTGAAATGCAGCCTCATCAATTCCAACAAAAGGTGAAAAATTTAATTCGGCAGGATTAATTTCAAGTGGTCTCAATAAAAATGACAGTTGCTTTGTTCTATCTAAACTCCTCAAATCTCCCATTAAATTCAGATCACATATTTACCACAATTTCTTTGAAAAAGGTTAAATTTATGGAATTATTATCAGCTTGTTATTGTTGATATTTCTTCAATGTAGGAAAATGTAATAATGTGCCTTTCTCTAAGTCTGTTGCAAACAAATATAGTTTTTGTTCAAACGAAATCACTTCTTCTAAAAGCAAAACTCCATCTCCTCCAGGTCAGCTTCAAGATTTCTAAATTTTGAATTCCACAAATCCTTGGTTTTCAGGTTCTCTAACTAAAATTGAAATGCAGCCTCATCAATTCCAACAAAAGGTGAAAAATTTAATTCGGCAGGATTAATTTCAAGTGGTCTCAATAAAAATGACAGTTGCTTTGTTCTATCTAAACTCCTCAAATCTCCCATTAAATTCAGATCACATATTTACCACAATTTCTTTGAAAAAGGTTAAATTTATGGAATTATCAGCTTGTTATTGTTGATATTTCTTCAATGTAGGAAAATGTAATAATGTGCCTTTCTCTAAGTCTGTTGCAAACAAATATAGTTTTTGTTCAAACGAAATCACTTCTTCTAAAAGCAAAACTCCATCTCCTCCAGGTCAGCTTCAAGATTTCTAAATTTTGAATTCCACAAATCCTTGGTTTTCAGGTTCTCTAACTAAAATTGAAATGCAGCCTCATCAATTCCAACAAAAGGTGAAAAATTTAATTCGGCAGGATTAATTTCAAGTGGTCGCAATAAAAATGACAGTTGCTTTGTTCTATCTAAACTCCTCAAATCTCCCATTAAATTCAGATCACATATTTACCACAATTTCTTTGAAAAAGGTTAAATTTATGGAATTATTATCAGCTTGTTATTGTTGATATTTCTTCAATGTAGGAAAATGTAATAATGTGCCTTTCTCTAAGTCTGTTGCAAACAAATATAATTTTTGTTCAAACGAAATCACTTCTTCTAAAAGCAAAACTGCTGTATTTCCTTTACCCTGTAGTTTCTTATTCAGTGCGTCGAAATGGGAAGTCATATCCACCATAAAGTAGAATTTTTGTAAAATGTAAATAGAATGTAAAGAAGGATTATCGCATATGATTTCAAAGAGTTCAAACATGAACGTATCAAATTTTTCAGCGTCACATGTACTATTTTCAATTGTAAAATATCCTTGATTGATTGCAAATGGTATATTTAAGGTTTTTAGTTTCTAATTTAATAAATAACATTCATTTACATTATTCAAAAATAGATTGTTTAATAACGAAAAGAGCTGCAATTATTCATTCAAAGAGCCGCAGGTTGCCGACCCTTGGTGTAGATGATGATGGTAATGGCAGTTCAGTGTAGCTGGTGGATTATGTGGTGGACACAGAGAGTTGTAGGCTAGGTATACTCCTTTGATGAATCTTTGGACTCCTTGGAGGTGTCATGGAATAATAAAAAAATAAAATAAAATAATTGGTTAGTTTATAAAACAAACTAACCAATAACTGTGTTATGTGTATTTTATACAATGAGCACTTGTATTTTCAGTGACTCTAGGGGAGATAAGAATGGACATTATATACTTCCCCCCCCCCATTTGCATTCACCAGTATAAAAATTTGCAAGTATAATAAACTGATAATTAGAAAGATATATGAAAATTTTTCTTTCTATGGCATTTGCATGCTTTTTGTTTCTCAAAATAACATTTAATTAAATCAATAAAAATAAAATCTGTGGTGGTAGAAAATATAAGCAGCCACAGTAGTTCATAATATTAGTATATCCAATACTACTTCAATATTGTTGAAGTTAAGAGGTTTGCTGCTGACTGCTTCTGTTTTCTTGTTTTGGTAGGAAAACAATCTAAAAGTAAAATTCTTCTAGGACATCATATGTACCTCGCTAGGCAGAGAAACTAACCGAGTTATGTAATAACTGAGAAGATAGCAAGGTTTTTCCTCCTGAAATATTATTCTTTTTTCATTCTGCGTGCAGGTAAATTGGTCAGGGAACATAATTTCCAGAAAAAAATACTATTAGTTGACAGTAGATAATGTCATGGCAAAGTTTTTTTGTTTTTTTTTAATTATCATCATCAGTGCCCATGGGTCTGATGCCTGTTTCACCATTCTTCTTTAGCATTTATCTTGTCCATTGCCAGTGACTCAAATTCTGCAAACTCTTCTACACACCACTCCTTCACATCATCTACCTACTTTTGCCTTGGCTGTCCTCTTCTGTGTATACTGTTCAATGTACCAAGCAAGTTTTTGATCTTTCTACTGTTATCCACTCTGCAGATATGTGCAAAAAAGCTTCACTTTCCTTCAAACTATTTTCTGCATTAGATTCTCTTTGCAGTTTACTTTGCTATACAGTTCTTTATTTTTTACCTTTTGCACCCATCTAATTTACAGAATCTGTACATGTTCCTTCGAAAGTCAATATTCAACTCACAGTGTCTTTGACCATTACCTATGTCTCATGGCCATAGAGTGTGCTTGTGAATGTGCATATTTTCAACAGTCTTAGCTTTATGGGAAGGCTCACTGATTTAATTTTCCATATCTTATCTATTGCCTATAGGTTTACTTTTGCTCTTGTTATCTGAGATTTTATCTCTCTCTTTTTTTTTATAGTCTAAATTATGTGTCATATTGCTCTCTAGAAATGTGAAGTTCCTAACCTCTTGAAGCTCTTGTCAATGACCTTTATTTGCTTTTTCATCCTCTTCTCTCTAAATATCGTTTTTTTTTTATGTTCATTATCAACCCATATCTCTTTCCTTCACTTAACTTCAGCACTGTTGTTTCCAGTTCATTTTCTTCATCTTCTTCAATAATGACTATGTGATCTGCAAATTGTAAATTATTAATTTTTGTAATTTGAATTGAAATTCCCCTATATTATCCTTTATGACATCCAGTGTTCTTTCCAAAGGAAAGTATTTTTAAAAACTTGGAATAATTAAATGGTATTGAAATCTCAAAAGTGATGCTAAGCTACTTCACAAATATTAGCTTTCCATGAAAATACTACCAAAAAAAAAATTGAAATTTGCTTGTCATGTATATTGAGCAATTTGTAAAAATGTGTTCATCCAGTGTGGAAGGAAGATGCTATGTAATTAAATTATTTCTCACCTGTTCCACAACCCATACAAGAAAGTCCAGTACAAACATGCTTAAAAAAAAAAAAGTCTCAAAAATTCAGACATAATAATCAGCTTATTTACTTATTTACAATGCACTACTGAGAAAGAACCTTGATCTTATTAATCCCTAATATTTCTGAATTACTCATATTTAATGTTCATTCTGGTTATTTTCATATCCTATCCCATCCTTCTCATCCATCTTGGACAGGATGAGTCCCCTCCTAATGAGGGGATTACTGGTGTATTAATGCAGCCGGTTCACTACTCCTCTTCTGCATCCCGCGATATTCATGACCACAGATAACCCGGGAGGGAAAAGCCCTGTTGTCCACACCCAAGACCGGCTAACTTGGCTATGGCTGAGGAAGATCCTTAAGCTCCACGCAACTGAGTTGTCTCTCTCATTGCCTCAATCTCACACCCTGAGACACACTTTTGAAACATAGGGCAAAGCAGCAGCTGGAGTGATTGCAAAAATGTCTACCAAGTGGATCAGCTAATAACAAAAAGAGGCAAGTGTGAGATAAGAAAAATGAGGTCATGATCGGGAGTGAAAGAAAAATTAAGGAGGAAGTGTTATATAGCAATTCAATTGTAAAAGGTGTTATCGATGAGAGTTTGACAAAATCGTGCTTTCCTGGTGCAAAAATTAATGATGTAAATGAGGCTATTATAGCACAAAAGCATAGGGGGAAAGAAATGATTGTAGTGGCTGGAATGAATGATTTAAAAGGAGAGAAGTATGGCATGAGAAGGGATTTGAAAAAATTACTGGAAGTGACAAAAGAAAAGAGCGTTAAGATAGTGAGTCTGTTGCCATGGTAGGACAGAGTAGAGTTAAGAAGGAGGGCCATAATCCTTATTATTATTATTATTATTATTAAGAGAGACCTCCAGGGAGTCAGAGACTCACTGAGGGAGGCCACATAATGGCGAATGACTTGATGCATAGGTTATGCAGGAGGAGTGGTGTGGGGTTTGTGGATGCGTGCAGTGAGTTTGATGGGCAAAAGGACTTATACAAGAAGGATGGTTTGTATCTGAATGGATTTGATGTTTGGAGACCGGAAAAATTGTTGTTGAACGAAGTGAAAGTGGATGTACAGAATCAGGGAAACTAGAGCTTTGGGGGGGGGGGGAGCTGTTGAGTGGATATGCAGACACTTTTTTCGTGACACTTTCGGCACACTTCCCACCACTATCGCTCTCAAACTAAATTCCAGCTGCTCTCGGCAAAGCATACATTCTGCAGACATTGCACTGGACAAACTCCCTTTGATTAAATGTTTCAAACAATGATGATTTGGACGCCATTGCTCTACTTTGCATCGGTGCCATGTGCTACACTATGTATCTTACCATATCTTATCAAAAGACTAAATTAACACTATTTAAAACAAAATTTTAAATCTAAATAAAGTTTCTTGGGAACTTTATTACTAAGAACGTTTTCCATAAAACAATTCCATGCTCTCTAGAATGAGGGATGTAGTTATTGAAAACAATGATGTATTTAATTTTAAAAAAAATTAAAATAAGAATAGATTTTAATTATAATAATTAAAATAATTAACTCTGCAATACACTCTAATTCTAGCACAATTTTTTAACTGATAACATCATTTTTTAAAAACTAAATAACTTATCTTTACATTTAATTTTACAAAAAAAAAAAGCATGGTTTGCGATTCAAGTTTACAATTAATTCTTTTTGCCTATCAAAAGGTTGGCAAATGGACGTTTCTGAATAGCAAGCTGAAATGTGCATGAGCAAAAACATTATGCAGATATTTCAACCAGATTAATAACCATAATTAGTTCAATATAAAAATAAAATTTAGTATTAATTTTTTACTGCATATCACAAAATCATGCATATGATATATTGAAGTAAAGCAACCTCATAATAGCAAAAGCCTTTAAACTCATTCACTATAAAAACACAACTGAAAAGTTTTGCATTATTTTTGCATCAATGCCTTAAAATTGCATTGACAATGCCATTTTAAGGGAACTTTATTACTAAGAACATTTTCCATAAAACAATTCCATGCTCTCTAGAGTGAGAGATGTAGTTATTGAAAACAATGATGTATTTAATTTAAAAAGAAAAGAATAGATTTTAATTATAATAATTCTGATAAAATAGCGTGTCAAAGTAGTAGTCGTTTTTATCCACTTGATTAAAGAACCAAATGGAACAGAAATAATTGATTTATTTAAAATCAAGTAGTAAAAAAACAATTACATAAGAGAAAAATTACACAGAGCTGTGTATTTAAAGGTGTTTTGATTCCATAATTCAGCTATAATGATTTTGAAACCAGTCCCCATTTATTTCTGTCACATATAAATATTTCACAAGATATCATTTTTCTTCGAGAAAATGTGGAATTAAAGATTAGTGTCAGGACTATATGAAAAGGGTTTATTTATATAATTACTTCACACCTTCAAGGAGTCCAAATATTCAGCATGGTAGGGCACTCAACTTCACTACACACAACTCATTGTCATCCCTACCCAATCAGTGAACTATTACCACCACTGTTAACACAAAATGCAATCTACCATCTACCGCCGCCAACAGTATTTTTTGTTGGTAAATGCAAGTGTGTGCTCATGGCCAATTTGATTGCATGTGAGATGAAAAACCTAGCTACTTCTGTATGAGATTATCTAACTCACCTTCAATTGATAAAGCCCATATAAAGATTTCTCTCATTATGATAAGAATTGAACTCAGGTCTTTTCCAATCAGAGAGTACAAATGTTCTATTGTTCTTCCAATTGTGCTATGGAGATATGCTATAACCACATTTCTATACGGCAAATATAAATTCCTGCCATAAATGTCTTAAAACAAATTCATGTAACAAAAATTTAGTAAAACAAATAACAATATCTACAAGCGTGTGCTGCAAAAGTTGTGATAATTTCGAATTTCTTCAAAAACTCTGACATGTCTTCTTATATATCCTAAAAGAAATAATAAATTTAGTTTACTCCTTTATCCAAGTGTGAGCAACACAAAGTTTGCACCTGAAAGTATCTTCAGGACTGGGATAAGGTGGTACAACACCGGACAACTCGTTGCAAAGGTGGAGCAAGCTAACAGCACTCCTATCTCAGTATCTCCCATAATGCAACTCGTTGCGGATATGTATAATGTTATGCATTAAGGGAAGGGCCACTACCCAGACTAGTTTCGACCTTTATTGAGGTCTCTTCAGTGGGAGCCAGGCCCAAGTAGAGATACCAGGCAGAAGCATTAGCAAGGTCATCTCTACCTATAGGAGTTGCCAAACAGTGTGCCACCTTTTTATTAAATTGCTCTGGATTTAGAGAAAGATGTTAAAAGTTTATTTTTCACTTGGTTAGACTATAATAAATTTAGTTTAATCCTTTATCCAAGTGTGAGCAAACAAAGTTTATGCCTGAAAATATCTTCAGGACTGGAGTAAGGTGGTACAACACCGGGAAACTCGTTGCAAAGGTGGAGTTTGCATTATGGGAGCTACTGAGATAGGAGTGATGTTAGCTTGCTCCACCTTTGCAACTAGTTGCCCGGTGTTGTACCACTGAAGAGACCTCAATAAAGGTCGAAACTAGTCTGGGTAGTGGCCCTTCCCTTAATGCATAACATTATACATATCCGCAACGAGTAAGTTAGCCGACAAGTCGACATCCTTCTGCTGCTTCCCCTGCTCCGCTGACTTCTATGGTGAGTTACAATGCATAAATATATATTATGCATAAATATTTTTCTCACTACCATTTTTTTTTTTTTTTTCAAACCAACATCATCAAAATAAATTTAATAATGAAATAATCAATTTTAATACTGAATAATATTATAAATTTTTGGTGATCAGAATGGGATATGTCAATGAAACTTACCAGAAGTTAATTTAATGATGTTGGCCTGAGGAAACTACAATATTGTAGCATTAGTTCTGTGATTGGTAACTAATTGAAATGTGTACTTTTATATTTGTAGACATGCTACACTGTATACATTAAGTGTATTAATACTCTTTATGATTATGCCATAACTAATTATTAATACTTATTTACATTATATTACATTAGCCAGGCGCTATCAGCCCGGGGGGGGGGACTTTTGGCCTCAAGCACCACATGTCGCCACTGGGTACGGTCCTCTGCGACTGTCGCCCACATTCTGGTCTCCAGCCCAACAGCCTGCAGGTCTTCCTTCTCCTGATCCGTCCATCTCCAAGTAAATAAGTATTTAGTAAATACTTATTTACTAAAATAAATAGCCAGAAGGCTTCACATCGGCGATACAAAATTATATAAATTAAGTGGATATTAAATCCAACATTATTTCAAAGCCGACTACATAAACTATAGACGTTTCTTGCGAAATTTGACCAGAGATCTTACGGGAATACACTCGCCAAATTTCCCATGAAAACTCTATAGTTACTGTAGTCAGGTTTAAAATAATGTTGGATTTAATATCCACTTAATTTATATAATATTAATACTTATGTTAGTTTAATGTATGAACTTTAAAAAAATGGGAATGGTATTTATGAGTAAGTTTGCTAGGACTGAGCCTTCTAATACAGTAAGAATAAATAAAAATACAGTCTATAGAAAAAGAATTGAGAACGACTGTTCCTTAGGATTCCCTGACTTTTCCCTTTTCTAATCGCACGTGCGTTCATTATGCATTTTGCACCACGCATCTGCCAGTAGGCAGAAATAAGCAGCAGCAAGTGCATTATTGCTGCGTTTTGTTTATGCTACTGTAAATAGGGATTATAAAGATAATTTAATTTAGGCATATAATAAAACATTGATTTTTTTGAAACTATAAAAAAATGCATTTGATTTAAGTTGTGAATTATTTTTTACAGTTCTACCGAACATGGCTGGTGAAAATAAAAAAACGAAAATTATCACAGTCAAGCAGTAGAGCGTTCCAAAGCTGGTGGACTGAAGAGTATGGCATGATTAATAAAGACAATAAAGCAATATGTGTTTTATGTTTCGGGACAGTTGTGTGCAGAACATCGTCAGTAAAATGGCATTATGAGACAAACCATAAATCGCTCCTTGAGAAAAGCAAACGAACAGAAAGAATTTATTGCTCGGGCAATTAAAAATAGGAATATCCAGTCAACAACTCCCTAATGAAATTTATCGGCAGTCGTTCAAATATAACTGCTGCTAGTTTTTTTGCCAGTTCTCTTTGAAGATTTTGAAAACAAGGAAATAATTATTCAAAGAATAAAAGATATGCCTTTGGCTAGAAACATGGTGAAAGATAGAATCATAGAATGCCTAAAAATATAACTCATCAGCAAAAAACAGATATAAAATCTTCCAGTTTAATTTCTCTTTGTCTTGATGAGAGTACTGACATAACTGGATCAGCTCGTTTAGCAATTTTTATTCGTTATTGTGTTGGGAATAACATCAAAGAAGAACTGATAAGTTTAACATCATTAGCAACAACAACAAAAGGAATAGATATTTGCAATGCAGTTGTAAATGCACTTGCTGAAAGAGATATAGATCCCTCCAAAATTGTATCAGTAACTACTGATGGTGCTTGCAGCATGAATGGAGAGGAAAATGGGTTCGTCAATTTATTTACCAAATATATTGGACGTTCAGTTCTGGGTTTTCATTGTATTATACATCAGCAAGTTTTATGCGTAAAGGCTAGTTTCAAGCCACTGGAAGATATCATTAGCATTGTAACAAAATTGGTCGATTTTATATCGGCACATGCTTTAAATAAACAAAAATTTATAGAATTATTAAGTGAGGTAAACTCGGTGTACAATGGTTTACTTATGTACAACAACGTCCGATGGTTAAGTCGTGGGAAAGTTCTTCAAAGATTTGTTGAGTGTTTAGATGAAGTCAGTCTTTTTTTACATAATGAGAAAATCATTGAAAAATACAATCGATTAATGAACGTCGAATGGCTTTCGAAATTAATGTTTTTTACTGATTTGTGTTTACATTTAAATGAATTAAATGTTAAACTGCAAAGTGTAAACAAGACAATTATTGTCATGTTTGATTTAATCAAACCATTCAAAGCTAAATTACCCATTTTTAATCGTGACGTCATTTCCAATACCTTCCGATATTTTCCAAATACAAAAAAAGTCTTTGCAGATCTAGAATCCCATGAAAAAACAGATCAAGTTAAATTGACAAAAGAGTTTTCTTTTGTCAATTTTGTACAGTTATACAGTCGATAATCAACAATTTTTTTCAAGATTTATGCAGTTCAGGCAATTTGCAGAGACATCAAAATTTATTTTGCATCTGGACACAACATCAACAGATAAACTCAATTTGGAGATTTTCGAGTGGCTGAATTTGGAAGATATAGAAATGCAACTAATCGATTTTCAATCTAGTTCTATATGGAAACAAAAGTTTGTCAATTTGAGAAATGACTTTGAAATAATGGAAAATGATCGATTATTGAGGGCAATTAAAAAGAATGCAGAAGAGGAAATATTGAGAACTTAAAATTCCATTCCTGAAACCTTTTCTTGTTTAAAAAAACTAGCGATGGCTATATTATCAATTTTCTCCTCTACATATGCTTGTGAGTCATTATTTTTTTAAATGAATTTTATAAAAGACAGTTTAAGAAATAGAATGACTGATGAATCTAGTTCCGCATGTGTATTACTAAAAGTGACAAAATATGAACCTGATATAAAGCATTTGGCATCTAATGTACAACAGCAAAAATCTCATTAATAAATTGATATTGATAAATTAATAAATTGATAATAGGTTAATATTGATTTGTATATAACAATGTGTATGTCAAATTATGTGTTCATTATTAAGAAATTCTATATTAATTTTTAAACTTGTCTCCATAAAATTCTGCAATTAATTTTGTATTAATTAATGTTAATTAATTAATTAGTGTTGTATTAATTAGTTGCAGACGTACCCAGCACGTCAGCAACTTGATTTGTAAATTTTTGGCACACGCTGGCACGTCAGCAACTCGATTTGTAAACTTTTGGCACGCTGACATAAAAAGGTTCACCACCACTGTGCTAGCCTTTTATGATAACGTTACAAGAGCATTAGATGAGGGAAAGGCATATACTGCCATTTTCTTAGACTTAGCAAAGGCATTTGACAGGGTGCTACATGATAAACTGATATTTAAGTTGCAGCATATGGGTCTAGATGTCAGATTGGTCAACAGGATTCAGGATTGGCTGTCCAATAGGTATCAGAGAGTTGTGTATGGTGGGGCAGTTTCAAGGTCTATCAAGGCTTAGTACTGGGACCTATATTGTTTAACCTTTATATCAATGACACTGTCAGTGGATTGTAAAGGGGATATTCAGTTGTTTACAGATGATGCGAAGCTGGGAAGAATTATTAGTAATAGTGCAGATGCGGCAGCCCTGCAAGAGGATTTGAATAAGCTAGATAGATGGGCAAATGAATGGGGGGTGTCAGTTTAATGCGGCAGAATGTAAGGTCTTGAGGTTTGGGACACATCGATGGGACGCTGCACACTCTATGGGAGGAGTTAAACTGGAGGAAGTAGGAGAGGCAAGAGATCTGGGGTTGATGATTGATAGAAACCTGAAATTTAGGGGACATATTGCAAAGGTGGTGAAGGTAACACACAGAGGATTGCTGCAATAATGAGAAGGACGCTAACCTGCAGAGATAAAACAGCTATCATTCCGTTGTAATAAGACCCTGATCAGACCACACTTGGATTATTGTTCTCAGATTTGGTCCCCAGGATTTGAAGGGGATAAATTAACTGTGGAAAGGGTACAAAGGCAGATAACAAAGATGGTTTCATCTTTGTTATGTACAATGATAGTTATGAGGACTGTACAATGATAGTTATGAGGATCGGCTGAGGGAATGTGGACTGCAGAGTTTGGTGGATAGAAGGAGGAGTGGTTTCTTTGCATGGAGAGTGGATGAACCATGGAATGCATTGTCTGAAATAGTAGTGAGAGTGAGAAAGCTCAATGAGTTTAAGGAGTGGTATGATAGACTTTGTTTCTTGAGGGGGAACTCCCCTTGATGAGTCTTGATAGACTTTGTGTTTCTTAGGAAGGACCTCCCACGATGAGTCTTTTGACTCCATGGAGGCCTGGGTAATAATAATAATAAATAATACTTTGTATCCATAGTCGTTTTTTACTGTCATCTGCATGGCAGCTAAAAACATCATGGCAAGTAATGGTAGTCAAAGCTTTTATCAAAATCCAATTTTATATGAAAGTCATAGCATTTTTTTTTCCCGGGTCAATCAAAAGCATTTTTGGAACCTGGATTCAAGCTAACTCATTGTGGCTAGTGATTCTGAATCTAACATTGTGACTACATGCTTTGCTGTCTCACAAAAAACACAGAAATTGCATTCTACCAAGATTGTTAAGTTCGAAACAAACAATAACTTTTAGATTTTATGGTCAGAAGTTATCTGACCATTGTCCATATTAATTATTTAAAATAACTTATGCAAAAGTAAAAATAATAACATTTAGTGAAAATATGCACATGATGCTTAAAAATAGTTTTCAGAAGTATGTAGGAATAACTATGAAACAGGAAAAATATTCAACACAACAAAATAAACTAAAGGTCATGCTACTTTGAAAACAGGTTACAATTTCACTAGTTAATTTTTGGAAACAATACTACCTTAAGGTTTAACTTCGTCATATTAACAGAAAGACTTTCTGTTTCTGAACTTTCAGATTCTTTGTCATCACTGCAAAGAAAAGTGGGAGAGAAATAAATTAATTAAAATGTTATTAATTAAAACGTGGTATTCAGATTCTAAAATCAATCTCATTTAAAACTGGAAAGAAGGTATCCAAAATTACTAAAGTTATGAAATGACAATGAAGGAACAGATAATCCATGAAATAATCCAAATTAAGACAAATAAAAATCAAAATCAATTTGCTTTTCTATAGAAAAGATTTAAAATTTACTATTCCTGTTTTATTCCTTATGATTAATTTTATTAATCATTAAAATCTTTTTGACTTTGAGTTGAGGGTAATATAATCTGTGAGTCAGCATGATTAGTTAAGGGATGCTCTTGTTTCAATAATTTGCTTTCCCTTTTATGAAGAAGAAACAAGAGATGTTGTTGAGAGGAAGAAGTACATTGCCATTTCTTTGGATTTTACAAAGACATTTGACAGGGTACCACACGATAAGCTGATAATATTCATGTGGCAATGTATGGGTTTAGATATTAGGTTAGTAAACTGGAATGGAGACTGGCTGTCTGATAGATACCAGAGAACTGTGTATAAGAGAGTGGTGTCAAGTAAGCAAGTCACATGTTGGGTTCCACATGCTCATTACTGGGATTAATGTTTAATCTTTAAGCCAATGACATTGTCGCAGGCTTATAGGGGAACATTCAATTGTTTGCAGATGTGAAGCTGGGAAGGGTTGTTATTAGTAATAGTGCTAATGTAGCAGCCTTTCAGAAGGATTTGAATAAGCTGGACAGATGAGTAAAGGAATGAGGATATCAGTTTAATGCAACTAAATGTAAAGTAGAGGAGGCAAACAATCTTTTGACTGTATATCAAAAAATTATTCATTGTAAATTAGAAATTCTGAAAGCAAAAATATTGTGTGCACAGTTGCTAAATGTGTGCATGCCCCGTTTTTTGACTGGTATGTGAGAGCATTAGTATGTGATGGAGGGGACTCAGTATTTGAGAGTGGTGGACCTGGTCATAAGATACGAAGATCTATTCATAACTGAGGGGAGAGAGAGAGAGAGACATTTTGGCCTTGACAAAGGAGGTGAAATTTTCAGAAAAGGCAGAACTACAAGGCATGTGATACCATGACATGAGGTACTGCCAGGGAAGGATGCTTACAGTGCATGAGAAATAGATAAGGAGTATTTGAAGTTAGCAATATCAGACTATATATCTAATGTCAGGAGGATAAATCAGATAGAAGTCAGATGGACGAGTAGTATCATTAAGCAGTAGATGCAAAAAAAAAAAAAAAAAAAAAAAAAAAAAAAAAAAAAAAAAATGTTGTGAAGGGTATATGAGGAGAAAAGTGACCAGCATGGTAAGGAAAGTAAAATCAGATTATAAGAAGAAATTAGCTGAACAGACTAGCTGAGAAATTTTATAACTGGGATAAAATATTCAGGTGCAAAGCATCCCTAGGCTCCTTCATTCCCAAATGCATTTATTTGATTAGAAGAGCAAGAATTATGACTCACTACTCCACAAGACCAAATTTCCATTGCTCTCTGGCCCATGGCCCATGACAATATGTTAATAATATGTTTGTCACTTAACAAAATCTTATGGGATGCAGATATGAAAATCTGTGCCATGTGGCTCTCTGAAATGGCAATACTTATGGAACTGCTTGTGGCTGCTCATATCCCCAAATATATACTCTCTAAGGCTTCAGGAAAAGATGACATAATCAGCTTTTCAAAAAGAATCAGTTCCAGCTGATCACTATTTTAAGCTTATCTGGTTTTATCTCGGTTGCAGCATTGTCTGTGGACCTCCATTTCTCAGTATGTTATCAACTGTGGAACAGAAATGATCAACTAATGCACAGCAAATACATAGATCTTTTCCTCAAATGACATCAAACTATCATTTCCCTCCAAAATGTTGTAAACACAAAAAAGAGTGTACTCACTGTTCATCGTGTAAAATCAAAAAAATGTTTTCTGATCAAACTGATCATCTCTTTTATAAACCATAAAATTTGTGTGTTGAAAGTTTTTCCACTTAGTTATACTATATTATTATTAAAAAATTGCTGGCCTGGTTTGTGTATCCACTCTCCAGCCAAAAGGCTGGAATGAAGGGACCTAGGGATGCTTTGGTTTGAATCCCACTGTGGGCATGGATGTTTGTAATTGTCTGTGAAAATACTAGTGGTGGTGGTGGTGGTTGGCTGTAGACGGCATTGGTGTAGTTGCGGTTCATTGTAGTTTGTGGATTTGAGTGGTGGAAGCAGAGAGTTGTAGAGTAGGTGCCCTCCCTTGATGAGTCTTTGGACTCCCTGGAGGTGTCACGTAATAATAATAAAATACATCTGGCACTATCATTATGGCAAGTCAGGTCTAGCAGACCATGCCTTGGATACTACTTCACACATGATCAATTGGAAGAAAAACAAAAGTGTTATACAGAAGTCATAAGTCAGAGAGAGAAAGATTGTTTTTGGAATCAACAGAAGCTTTAAAACATAATCTAAACCTCAATAAGTAAGTATATTATTTATTCTATTCCCTCAGCCATGTGGCTGGTGGGAGTAGCTATGTGTTACCACACTATGGAAATGATTATGAGCAAAGTGGTTTCCAGTTGCCTTCCTTGTCATACTATATCCTATGACTGTAGCATGTGCGTTCACAGTTTGCCTGCTTGCGGGATGAAAAACCCCAGATAAACTGGTGGAAAAGACCGGTTAACTTGGCTATAGCTGAGGAAGATCTTTTACTAGTTCTCAACCTTTTTTTGGATCATGCCTACCTCAACACTGCAAAGATTTTGATGCCCCCCCCCTCTAGCATAATAGTCAACCAAGGTCTGAAAAAAGTATAATATAAATAGGTACTTCAAATAAAAAAGGAACATAAATCAAATTGTATTTAATTCGACTTTCTTCAATGAATATAAATTTTATATTACACTTTGTATATTGTCGTCATATCCCCACATGCCCTCGAGGATACAGAGGTCTGACATATGTCAGTTTACAGGCCGAAGTTAACTCTGTGAGAATGGCCAGTCCTCAGAAGAGTGCCAACAGCACTGAACGATTGGTCCTCTTCCAACTACTAACTGCGCTCAGACTTGCTTAACTTGTGTGAGCCATTAGTAGCGGAGACTCTACCAATCGATCAACCTTTGCTGGCATACACTTTGTATATTATAAAACATAAATAAATAAATAAAAAAAAAGAAAATAAAAGAAACAACGAAATATGAGGGATTACACAGACCAGCGATGGAAAAGTTGCCTGAGAAGTAATAATTGATTCTTATAGATTTTTAGGTGCTGAGTTCAGAAAAAATAGTAAAAAAATTCCATCACCCACAAATTTTACCCAATTTCTAATTTTAGCATTTTTATTAGTAGTATTTGGATTTAAATTCAGCGCAGTGGTATTTATTTATTTTCAATCTTCTTTATTTACAGCTAATTAGTTGTATAAGTGCTGTTTTGAAGTGACTTTTTATGGTAAATAAAGAAATTTCCATGAAACTTCTCATTCTTAAGATTGGAGAGGGAGGGAGGAATGCAGATAAAAGTGCAGATGGCTACTTTGAATCTGATTTGCCAAGATAATGGATGACTTTCCTGTTTTCACAGACACATTTTCTTGTGTGATTCTTTAGTTGAAAATCAGTAGTTGACTACTAAAGGTTATAATATTTCTGAAAGGTGGCATATTTCCTAAGTTAGTGTGAAGATTTAATTTAATATGTTTGTGGGTTTTTTAATGTTTTTATGTAGTGTCGTGTAATAGTGTCATTCGTTAAAAGAGGTTGCAAAAATTCACCTAACATTTTCTGCTACATATGCAGGGAGTTAGTAGTTAAAAAAACAATGAAGAAACATTACAGATTTTATGAAAGAAGTGTACTATGCATATTTTGGGATGAAACTTTGTGACTTAGATAAGCTATGGGCACCGCATATAGTATGTTCCATTTGTGTAGAAGAACTTAGAAGGTGGTTCAAGAAAGAACAAAAATCTTTCCATTTCGGAATTCCCATGGTATGGCAGGAAACCCTGCAACCATATCGATGACTGTTACTTCTGTTCTTTGAATGTTCGAGGTTTTAATGTGATAAAAAAAAATTTCCTATCCTAATTTACCATCTGCAATATGCCCAGTGGAACATGGTCCTAAAATACCCGTGCCAACATCTCCACAAATTTTAGAAGAACCATTCAACAGCGATTCAAATGAAGAAGTTGAAGATGCCAGTGATGATGAATACAAAGATAGTGGCCCACCTGAACTTTTTTACAGACCGATTTAAACGATTTGGTCAGAGATTCGGGTCTTCCTAAGAAATCTGTAGAACTGCTGAGCTCGAGACTCAACAAAAAGAATTTGTTAGTCCCTGGCACTTCTTTCTCATGGCTTAGATATAGAGAAACAGATTTTCTTCCTTACTTTCCAGAGGAAGGTGATTTAGTTTACTGTAGCAATATTCCCAGACTGATAAGCAAATTCAATGTAAAATATGAAGTTATCGATTGGAGGTTGTTTATCGATTCCTCAAAAAGAAGCCTCAAAGCTATGCTTCTCCATAATTACAATAAGTATGCTTCAGTACTAGTAGCACATTCTGTGCATTTGAAAGAACAATACGAAAATTTAGCTTTCATTCTCAGCAAACTTAAGTACAATGATCATGGATGGATAGTTTGCAGTGATCTTAAAGTCATATCTATGATTTTAGGAGAACAACAAGGATACACCAAATACCCGTGCTTTTTGTGTGAGTGAGACAGCTGAGATTGAGAGCAAGATTAGATCAAGAAGGAATGGCCAGAAAGAATCACATTAGAACCTGGAAGTAAAAATGTGTTACACGAAACCTTGGTTTGTCAGGAAAAAATCCTTTTACCCTCACTTCACATAAAGCTGGGATTGATGAGGCAATTTGTCAAGGCTTTGTCGAAAGAAGGAGAGTGTTTTTTAAATATATCTCTGCAAAATTTCTGGGATTATCTACAGCAAAATTGAAAGAAGGTATTTTTTTTTTATCAGTCCAGACATCAGGAAACTTATGAAGGATAAACTGTTTATAGAAAAAATGGCAACTGTTGAAAACGAAGCACTGAAAGAGGTGGTGACTAAATTTTTAGTAAATCACAAGGACCCCAACTATAAAACGATTGTGGAAGACATGCTACAGAAATTCAAGGATTTGGGATGCTCCATGAGCTTAAAAGTCCACTTTCTCAACTCTCATTTAGACTACTTTCCTGAGAATCTGGGAACTGTCAGCGAAGAGCAAGGAGAGCAATTCCACCAAGACATCAAGGTGATGGAAAGAAGGTATCAGGGCAGGTGGAATGTCAACATGATGGCAGACTATTGCTAGATGTTGCACAGAAACGCCCATGGAAAAGAATTTCACAGAAAAAGTTCAAAAAGAAACTTTGAAGGAAAAAGACACCACAACAAAATATAAAGTATGTACTAAAGATTAATCTTTAATTACTTTAATTAAGAAATTTTTTTCCCAATACTTTCATTCCAAAAATGTTTATGGAAAATTTTAAATATTGTTATTTTACTTAATATAATGCATTTTAAAGTTATTTTACTGTAATATTGAGATCCATTTTGTAAAAAATCCTTACATGATAGAGAAAAATGGAAGAGATATTTGAAATCAGCAGTCAAAAATAGATCAGAGACAGTTAATAGTTTCCAGACAACTTTTCATGACTCGAATTTTGCAGGCCTGTTTTATATTTATATTTTAAACTATCAAACGAACCTAATATTATTATTATTATTACATGATCCCTCCAGGGAATCCAAAGCCTCATCGAGGGAGAGCACTTACTCTACAGCTCTCTGTCTCGACCATCAACTACAATGAACCACAACTACCATCATCTACTCCAATGGCATCTACCGCCCACCACCACCACCACTATTTTCACAGACAATCACAAACATCCATGCCCACAGCGGGATTCGAACCCGCTGTGGGCATGGATGTTTGTGATTGGATTTGTACACTCTCCAGCAAAAAGGCTGGAGAGCGGGTACGCTAACTGCTTGGCCAACCAGACCGACAAAACTAAACCTGTGCCTGCCAGGGATCAAACCTGGGACCTTCCGCATGTTAGGTGGATGTGATAACCACTACACCACAAGTACCCCTAATATAATTGTGGCAAAGTGTTCATTTTATTTAAATTAATAGTAGCACAACTTTTGGGTAACCAGAAAACTAACATATAAAAATGGTACATAAAACATAAAAAATGCCTGCTAGCATAAAAAACATTGACAATCCTGATTTACGCTCACGCACAGACCTATACCTTTTATGGTGTAGGCATTCGGAACCGAAATCCTACGGAATGGGTTGGTTATTTCTTATGCCTGGAGGAATCCTATGTCTGCAGAACCTTGGTTCACTGGACCGGTTTGCCTGCTTACAGGAGGAAAAACTCTGCAGTCCACGACCAAGACCGGCTAACTTGGCTATGTCTGAGAAAGATCCTAAGCTCCTCATGTCAGCAACAGGAATTGAATGCAAGACACTCCTTTCCCAGGCATATGGTTGCGGAGCGTGTAACCACTCGGCTAACTGCGTGGTTACATTGACAGTACATAAAAAAAATTAAACAAACTTGCCTCGTTGTTTCTACAACAAAAACTGCACAAAGTTAAATTGCCACTATTTACTTTTCAGAAGTAGCAGATGCTATGATCTAACCTTAACACACTCATGCTGCCAAGTATTTATGTTGACTGCTGTACTAGCATTGCCAGCTTTTTTTCTTGGAAAGTCAGGGTTGCAACATCGATAATTTATTGCCAACATGTTGATTTTTTGACTATATCAGTAATGACAAATGCAAAATCATTTTCTAATTGCACCCAAAAATATTCAAATCCCCCCCCCCCTCCCCAACCACGTGGGGCATATGCCCTATGTTGGGAAACACTGCTTTACTTTAAAACCTATAATTTGGCTTAGATATATTGACAATATCATTGTCATCTGGCCACACAGCAACCAAACTTTAAACAGCCTTCCTCGGCAATCTGAACAAACAATGTGAATGCATACAACTTACCATTGAAAGACAAAGCCCACTTTCTTTTTTGGGTACTTATTACACATCTTTCCTCTGGTAGTCTATCCATCAATGTCTACTGCAAGCCCACACATACTGGCCAATACATACATGCAAACTCTTACCACCACTGTTCACAAAATCTTAGAGTTATTAACATCCTCAAAATAAGCACTATAATAATTTGCTCTAATGAACAGGACCTTAAGCAAAATTATTAGCAATACATTTATAAACAATGGCTATAGCAAAAAATACCATAAATAAAATTTTGCAGAAAGCTACATCTAAAAATGGAAATAATACAGATTGCAGTAAAACCATAGCTATTCCATATGTTAAAGGAAATTAGATGAAATAATAGACTGCACTGTCCATTGCAAACTTAATTCTACTTTTAAACCATCTACAAAATTAAAAAACATTCAACTTCTCCAAGGATCCCTCCCCCAAGCCTGTGCTGTGGTATACTGAATACAGTGCACCCTGTAACTTACCTTATATCGGTGAAACTAGACACACAATTCCAATCCATAAAAAAAAGAACACAAGCAGCACATCAGAAACAATTTTTGTAAATCAAGCATCTCTGATCACACTTTTAACATCCTATGCCCAACTTCTTCAGCTTGCTGAACTTCTAAGGTTCTTTGCTGCTGCATGTACCAATTTATTCCATTCTTTTGTCTTGAGCATTTTCATTCCAGTTCTGGATTCCCATCTAAGTCTTTCTGGATATTATCCTCCAAATGTATATGAAGCCTAACTCTAGGTTGCTTTCCATCAAGCTTCATCTGGAATGCTTGTTTAGCCATTCTCTCTCCTCTGCCATTCTTTCCACATGTCCAAGCCATCTAAATATGAATGCTTTAATTTCATCAACTAGAAGTGGAAATCTATAGAGTTCGTATATTTCTTGATTAAGTCTTCCTCTCTATTCACCTGTTGTATTATCTCTTACAGCTCCATAGACTTTTCTAAGGATATTTTATTTTCAAAGATCTCTCTTTGCTCCAGATTTCTGCTTCATATAAAAGAATAGGTCTAATGATTATCTTGTATATTTCTGCTTTAACATTGCTTGATAGAATTGTGGAAGATAGTAAATAATCTGGTGAATGATAAGATCTACTGGCAGCATATATTCTAGCTTTTATCTCTGTCCTAAATTTATTATCTTGAGTAATCAATGTTCCAAGATATATGAAGGAGGTAACAATTTTAAATTTCAGGTTATCAATGGTAAATTGGTCATTTTCTGCTTGATTGTGATTTCAGCATGCCTTTAAATATTCAGTTTTATCCTGATTGATTTATACTCCTAGTTTTTCAGCAGCAATTTTGAATTTTCTAAATGTTGTTCTAATATTGTCAGCATTTTCTCCAACAGGCATACATCATCTGCATATCTTAATATTACTGTTCTGTTCTGTTTGTGTTATATTTTACAGTTTCTCGAATACATTTTCCTAATATTAAATTAAAAAGGATAAAGGTCATCTCCTTGCTTCAATCCTGTCTTAATTTTTTTTTCCTACCGAGGTCAGGCCAGCAGTGTTAGCATTTGACATCAAATCAGTATGGCTTTAGCTTACTATGTGTATTGTAATAAGTTTATTTTTTCACTTGGTTAGAGTATAATAAAATTAGTTTAATCCTTTATCCAAGTGTGAGCAAACAAAGTTTGCGCCTGAAGTATCTTCAGGACTAGGGTAAAGTGATACAACACCAGGGCAACTCTTTGCAAAGGTGGAGAAAGCTACCAACACTCCTAACTCAGTATCTCCTATATAATGCAAAACACATCTCCTTGCGGATATGTCTAATGTTATGCATTAAAGGAAGGGCCACTACCCAGACTAGTTTCGACCTTTATTGAGGTCTCTTCAGTGGGAGCCAGGCCCTAGTGGAAATACCAGGCAGAAGCATTAGCAGGTCATCTTTACCTATAGGAGTTGCCAAATGGTGTGCCACCCTTTTTTAATAAATTACTCTGGATTTAGAGAAAGATGTTGAAAGTTTATTTTTTCACTTGGTTAGAGTATAATAAAATTAGTTTAATCCTTTATCCAAGTGTGAGCAAACAAAGTTTGCGCCTGAAGTATCTTCAGGACTAGGGTAAAGTGATACAACACCAGGGCAACTCTTTGCAAAGGTGGAGAAAGCTACCAACACTCCTAACTCAGTATCTCCTATATAATGCAAAACACATCTCCTTGCGGATATGTCTAATGTTATGCATTAAAGGAAGGGCCACTACCCAGACTAGTTTCGACCTTTATTGAGGTCTCTTCAGTGGGAGCCAGGCCCTAGTGGAAATACCAGGCAGAAGCATTAGCAGGTCATCTTTACCTATAGGAGTTGCCAAATGGTGTGCCACCCTTTTTTAATAAATTACTCTGGATTTAGAGAAAGATGTTGAAAGTTTATTTTTTCACTTGGTTAGAGTATAATAAAATTAGTTTAATCCTTTATCCAAGTGTGAGCAAACAAAGTTTGCGCCTGAAGTATCTTCAGGACTAGGGTAAAGTGATACAACACCAGGGCAACTCTTTGCAAAGGTGGAGAAAGCTACCAACACTCCTAACTCAGTATCTCCTATAATGCAAAACACATCTCCTTGCGGATATGTCTAATGTTATGCATTAAAGGAAGGGCCACTACCCAGACTAGTTTCGACCTTTATTGAGGTCTCTTCAGTGGGAGCCAGTATCACTTTACACTTGTATCACTTGTATCACTTTACCCTAGTCCTGAAGATACTTCAGGCGCAAACTTTGTTTGCTCACACTTGGATAAAGGATTAAACTAATTTTATTATACTCTAACCAAGTGAAAAAATAAACTTTCAACATCTTTCTCTAAATCCAGAGTAATTTATTAAAAAAGGGTGGCACACCATTTGGCAACTCCTATAGGTAAAGATGACCTGCTAATGCTTCTGCCTGGTATTTCCACTAGGGCCTGGCTCCCACTGAAGAGACCTCAATAAAGGTCGAAACTAGTCTGGGTAGTGGCCCTTCCTTTAATGCATAACATTAGACATATCCGCAAGGAGATGTGTTTTGCATTATAGGAGATACTGAGTTAGGAGTGTTGGTAGCTTTCTCCACCTTTGCAAAGAGTTGCCCTGGTGTTGTATCACTTTACCCTAGTCCTGAAGATACTTCAGGCGCAAACTTTGTTTGCTCACACTTGGATAAAGGATTAAACTAATTTTATTATGTATTGTAATAATATGGTTTGTGTGTGCGTGCGTGCACATGTTCTTCAGATGATGACCTTGATATGAAGGTCAAAATATTGAGTATTATTCTGGTTTATATTAAACTGAATTTATTAATCCAACATGGTAGTTGCCTTCATAATTTATTACAATGAAAGCTAATTATTCACTGTGTAACTATGAAAGAAAGAAATGTATTCTGACAATTTTCTCCTGTACTTTTTATAGTTATTTTTAATATATTTTCAATACATAGAATTTTCAGGAAGGATCGGGAAAACAAGATTGAGGGAGAAGTGCTACTGATGACAACAAATAAACAGCAACCAAAAAAAGAGTAGACTTTCAGTAGGAGGTCACAGAGGCATGAGATAGAGGCCAATATATACAAAGGATAATATGGATAGTATGCACTGGTAAATAAGCTCAATGAGCAGAGAACAAGTAATTATTATGGAAAACTTCAACTTTGGGAATATAGATTGGAAGAAAGAAAAGAAATGCAGACAGAAGGAAATGGATTTTAGGTAGCTACTAAGGAATAATCACTTAAGACAAGGCAACATGTGATGGAAGGTATAGAGGAAAGGAGGAGGCTGAGAGTGAGAGATTTAATGACTCTATCAGAGGATTTGTCTATATATATCAAAGTTGTTGCAATGTTGCCAAACAGCGAGCATGATCATACAGGTAGCTAAACATCTGGAACATTCAGTTAAGGAGTATACATGGAATTAAAGAGCTGGAAATTACAACAAACTGGGAAGACTGATTGGAGCAGTGCCATGGCTCATTATTGGGTTTAATGGAATGAATACAGCATAGAGAAATAATAAAACAAATCACAACTTTATTGGATCCTATATTTTGTCTCTGTCATAGAGAATCAGGGATACAATCTTAAAATTGTAAAAGCACACACAAAAGCACTCAAAACATAAGCAAAAATAATTAAAAACTAAAAGTCTGAAGGATTATGAGATGCATCCTCTGTGGGTGCTTGTTGGCTAGCCTTAGCTGTTGGATGGGAGGCCTAAGAATTAGTTTCCCAGATCTTTAACACAACCATATTTATTAAGATTAGGCTGGTTTAACAAATCTACTGCTGATTCTAAGAAAAGTCTTTCAAGTTTATATTTGTTGCAGTGAAGCACAGTAGCTTTTTTCCATTCAATTCTGTGCAAGGTATCCAAAGCATGGTCAGCTAAAACAAACAGACCATAGTTATGGCAGTGGATATATTTCTTGTGTTCTTCAAGCAGATCCTCTAGTTTTACCATAAAATAATTTGCAAGAATAAGGAACCCTGTAAACACCTGGAAGAGAGAAGGAAGGGAGTAGATCCTTAGGAGGCCAGATAAAGGTTACCAGCTTCAAATGAGATTTTAAAGCAGTACAGAGATTATATATTTTAGAAGTGCTTGCTCTGGATATAGGAAACAATAATAGCATTACTGTAGCACTTTAGATTACTGTAGTCATCTGACTCCATGGAGATACCAACAGAATAGTAATAAGTTACCTCGCCAAGCTGAAAAAGCTGCTATAAAAAAGTATCCCTGATAAAAACAGTGGGCAAATGGGGAGAGACGTGTTTAAAATAGTAATGTGCTTTTTTTTCCTTTTTTTTTTTTTTTTTTTTGCCCTTTTCTCAGCGTGGATTTTTTTGTCATTATAGTGAATCATTTGTTTTAAGCAAACACAGAATAATATAATTTGGTCAGCAGAGGCCATTAATGTCAGTCTATCACTATCTGTTATCAAAGCAATTTCAAAAGCTTTTTTCTGAAATTTTAAGGTTTTAAGTGATAAGAATTTGATATCACTTTTCCTTATTCTTTACATGTGTGGAGGCCGTCAATTTTTGATAACTCAAATAAATGAAAATAACTCCTTGAAAAATTATACTGATTTATTCCTCTTAAATAACCACTTAATATTTCGTTTCTTTATATTTCTGGTGTTTTATCAGAATAAAATATTAGAATGCAAAATTAAATATTGAATTAATATAAATTAGAAAGCAACTTTTAATCTTGGAATTCCCCCCACCTCCCACATTAATTTTTAATCAATGTAGTCCTGACTAAGGACTATGTTGATTGGATTTTAACGGTACAGATGCGAACACAGATTGATAAGAAAATAACTATTTATTGACTTAATTGCTAATATTTAGCTGGTATTCTATCCAGTATCTTCAGAGCACGCAAACAAAGTTTGTTACAGTAGCAAGACAACCACAATCTGGTATAACAATGGGACTAGCAATTGTAGTGTGCAACACAAAAACTAAAGTCCTAATTAGGCACCATCTAAGTTGAAAAAAAAAAAAAAATAGAGAAAACCGGTATTAATTTGGTCTTAGGATGACTGTCTCCCAAATCTTTGGTAGATTTATACAGCCATACTTGTTGAGGTTTGGAGTATGTTTCAAGGCTTCTGTTGATTCCAGGAACAACCTCTCTGACTTGCAAAAGTTTCTGTGCAGCACTCTTATTTTTTACAGTTGTCCTGTGTGCAGGGGTATCCAAAGCATGGTCTGCTAGACCTGACTTGCCATAGCAAAACTGCCGGATATATTTTTTGTGTTCACTGAGGCAGATGTCCACAGTTCTTCCTGTCTGTCCATAGTAGGCTTGATGACATGAACAGGGCACTTCATAGACTCCTGGATGCAATAAAAGAGAGAATCTGTCCTTAGGTGAATGGATGAGAGTTGCCAATTTCACATAAGGTTTAAATACAGTGGATAGTTGGTTTCTGTTAAGCACCCTAGATATCTTTTCAGATGTGCCTTTAATGTATGGGATGGTGATAGTTTTGTTGTAGTCTTCTGTGGTAGATAGTGGGGGAGATTTTTGGGTAGCATTTAGTATTTTATCTATCTTATGGGGATTATAGGCATTGGTCAGGAAGGTGTGATGTAGGTGAAAAAGTTCAGCAGTGAGAGCAATGTCATGGAAAAAATTGCTCTAGCTATATGGGTTAGTGTTTTTAGAATACCATATTGTTGAGATGGGTGATGTATGATTGTTTGTGTAAATACTGTGCTAAATAATAGTGCGTAATAGTGCTAAACTCATTCGTTTATAAATATGTTGGGCTTTGGTAGGTGAAACTTGTTCTTAATTTTTATACAGTTTGGTATTAAATTGGTGTCTCGGCACCTATTTAAGAAGGCTAACCTGTTCAGTTGCATTGCCAATTTTAACTTCCACTTACTGTATTCTCGTACCTTGCATACGATATCGTCTCCATGAAGAATTCTCAAAAATGTGGAAAGGCTTACGTGTTCATCGTATGTGTTGATTGGATTTTAATGCTATAGATGCGAACACGGATTGATAAGAAAATAACTATTTATTGACTTAATTGCTAATATTTCACTGGTATACCTTCAGAGCACACAAATATTTACAGAAACAATCACACCCATCCAGCCATCTCAACAATACGGTATTCTAAAAACACTAACCCATAGAGCTAGAGCAATTTGTTCCAATGACGATGGTCTCACTGCTGAACTTTCTCACCTACATCACACTTTCTTGACCAATGGCTATAATCTCTATAAGATAGATAAAATACTAAATACTCCCCAGAAATCCCCCCACTGTCTACCACAGAAGACTAAAACAAAACTGTCACCATCCCATAAATTAAAGGCACATGATTTGACCAACATCCTAGTGCATTCTAAGCCTCCCAAAAATAATATCCCACATAAAGAAATCACGGCTTTGAAAGAGCTACACAGTAATAACCATATTACCATAACCAAAGCAGACAAAGGAAATGCAGCTGTGGTGATGGATACAACAGAATATGAAAGCAAAATGCACGCACTTCTCCAAGACCAGTCAACATACCAAATTATAGATCGGGATCCCACCAACTCACAAAAGAATAAGGTGTGCAAATTATTGAACAAAGTCACTTCCTGGCCTAAAGAAACAGTCAACAAATTCAAGCCCTTCCACGTTAAAACTCCCAGGATACATGGAGCTCCAAAAATTCACAAACAAGGTACACCTTTACATCCAATTGTAGATAGTATAAATAGTCCTACACTTGCTAAACATTTAGCCAAACTACTAGCCACTTTCACAAACAATTCTCCCGCTTTTGTTAAATATTTTCCCAACTAAAAAGTATTTTAAAAAACCACACCATAAAAAGTTCAGACTTAATGGTGATTTTTGATATCACTTCACTATACATGAATGCAGTAGCACACCCAGGATTTAATCTTGGGGGGGGGGGGGGGGGGCAAGTTGAATGGATAAAAATATTTTTAATGTTTTGAACGGATAAAAATATTTTTATCCGTTCAACTAAAATTCATTAAATTTCATTCATTAAATAAAATTCATTAGGTGATTATAAAAATTTATTTAAAGAATAAAATCCAATTTTCTTTTCTTTTTACAAAGCTCTTGAATTATTTCACTCATGGTTATACATAAAAATATAACGGAAAAACTCACGTAGAAAAATTATTTAATGGTATAATTTTCGCCCGTGTGTCACAGGCATCTTCAGTACAATTAGGCACAAAAATTAAACATTAACTGACAATTCCAAAAAGCGCCACCTAAGTAGCTGGTGTAAGATAACTAAAAAGGTCAATAACTTTCCTAAAAAAAAAAAAAAAAAAAAAAAAAAAAATTAATACAATAAAAAGTTAGGAAAGATTAGCTGATTTGTAAAGTACTATCTCCCATAAAGGGGATAGACGTAAGCCGTCGGATCTGTTTAAGTTAGGAGAATGAAGTAGAGTTTCACATGCTTCTTTATAAAGGCGTTCCATGAGAAACTGACTTTTGTGAAGAACTCTTGTCTTTTTCCAATGAACTCTGTGTCTAGTGAAGATGGCATGTTCTGCAAGTCCAGACTTTTCAGGTTTAAAGTATTCAATATAAGATTGGTGTTCTTCTAGCCGAATGGAGGCAGATCTTCCTGTTTGTCCGAAATTCCGTGCTCTTGTGGATTATGTTATTTCGGACAAACAGGAAGATCTGCCTCCATTCGGCTAGAAGAACACCAATCTTATATTGAATACTTTAAACCTGAAAAGTCTGGACTTGCAGAACATGCCATCTTCACTAGACACAGAGTTCATTGGAAAAAGACAAGAGTTCTTCACAAAAGTCAGTTTCTCATGGAACGCCTTTATAAAGAAGCATGTGAAACTCTACTTCATTCTCCTAACTTAAACAGATCCGACGGCTTACGTCTATCCCCTTTATGGGAGATAGTACTTTACAAATCAGCTAATCTTTCCTAACTTTTTATTGTATTAATTTTTTTTTTTTTTTATTTTTAGGAAAGTTATTGACCTTTTTAGTTATCTTACACCAGCTACTTAGGTGGCGCTTTTTGGAATTGTCAGTTAATGTTTAATTTTTGTGCCTAATTGTACTGAAGATGCCTGTGACACACGGGTGAAAATTATACCATTAAATAATTTTTCTACGTGAGTTTTTCCGTTATATTTTTATGTATAGTTATGTCTACTCACGGTTTACCTCTTTTAAAACTTCACTCATGGTTACATTAATCTCTCTGTGTACTGGATGGTATTTCACCACTAGTTTTGAGAGAATGTGCTAAGGAACTAACAGTGCCTTTGACCTGGCTTTTAAATGAAAGTCTGGCTGCAGAAAAGGTGCCCATGGAATGGAAGGAAGGTAAGATAGTGCCATTGCATAATTGTGGTAGCAGACTGGAAATGTCTAATTATAGGCCAGTTTGTGTTTCATCAGTAGTTAGTAAGATCTTAGAGAAAGTAGTGAGGGACCATATACAGCATTGGGCAGATGAGGGTAATGTTATCTGTGAGAGTCAACATGGATTTGTGAAGGGGTGCCGTTATTTTAGCAACATGCTAGCCTTTTATGTTAAAGTTACAAGAGCATTAGATGAGAGAAATGCATATACTGCCATTTTCCTAAACTTAGCAAAGGCATTTGACAGGGCACCATATGATAAGCTGATATTCAAGTTGCAGCACATGGGTCTGGATGTCAGATTGGTCAACTGGATTCAGGATTGGCTGTCCGATAGGTATCAGAGAGTTGTGTATGGTGGGACAGTTTCAAGGAGGTCGAGTGTTACAAGTGGGGTCCCACAGGGCTCAGTACTGGGACCTATATTGTTTAACCTTTATATCAATTACATTGTCAGTGGATTTCAAGGGTATATTCAGTTGTTTGCAGATGATGCAAAGCTGGGAAGGATTATTAGTAATGGTGCACATGCAGCAGCCCTGCAAGAGGATTTGAATAAGCTAGATAGATGGGCAAATGAATGGGGGTTTAGGTTTAATGCAGCAAAATGTAAGGTCTTGAGGTTTGGGACACATCGATGGGATGCTGCATACTCTATGGGAGGAGTTAAACTGGAGGAAGTAGGAGAGGCAAGAGATCTGGGATTGATGACTGATAGAAACCTGAAATTTAAGGGAGATATTGCAAAGGTGGTGAAGGTAACACAGAGGATTGCTGCAATAATGAGAAGGATGCTGACCTTCAGAGATAAAACAGTTATCATTCCATTGTATAAGACCCTGGTCAGACCACACTTAGACTACTGTTCTCAGATTTGGTCCCCAAAATTTCAGGGGGATAAATTAACTGTGGAAAGGGTACAAAGACGGATGACAAAGATGGTTTCAGGACTGTACAATGATAGTTATGAGGATCAGCTGAGGAAATGTGGACTGCAGAGTTTGGTGGATAGATGAAGGAGAGGCAATATGATTGAGACTTTTAAACTGTTAGGAGTTCGTTACAGGGTTGACACTGGGGCGTTCTTTCACTTGGGAAGGAGTAATGACAAGAGGCCATCCCTGGAAGTTACGAAAGGAATCTGTGAGCAGGAGGGTGAGGAGTGGTTTCTTTGCATGGAGGGTGGTTGAACCATGGAATGCATTGCCTGATGGAGTGGTGAGAGCGAGAATGGTCAATGAATTCAAGGAGTGGTATGATAGACTCTGTGTTTCTTAAGGGGGACCTCCCCCCGATGAGTCTCGACAGACTTTGTGTTTCTTAGGAAGAACCTCCCACAATGAGTCTTTTGACTCCATTGAGGCCTGAATAATAATAATAATATCCAGCAAAGCCAGCCCATTCAATCGTGATTGTGTCCAGGGAAATCTTAAATAGGTTTTTAAAAGGTGTAAGTTAGAAAATGACCTTTCACTGACGCATTGTTACTGGAAGCAATGCAGATATTTTTAATAAGTTATAAATGTTAGGATATATATGATTTTGTCACACTTTGAAACTGCATCAACGGCATTTTTGCATGGAGCTATTGCAAACGGTTTTTCAAATTTCTTATATCACAACTTGAATTCGGCGTTCAAAATTGCTGGATATGTATAAGGCAAATCACTGGCATAAAATTCACACAATTGATGAAAATCTTCCATTGCACTTGTTGTTGGAGGATCTTTTCTATTTGGTAGAAGAGAAAAATTTTTTTTCAAAATGTTGCAATGCCGAGTGAAACGATCCTGAAGTTGAATCAATATTTGATCAATAAATGGAATGAAAATAGTTATCTTGAAATATTCTTCTACAGAATCGGCTGGATTCTGTAGAAGAGTATTGTAACGAACTCCTAACAGTTTAAAAGTCTCAATCACATTGCCTCTCCTTCATCTATCCACCAAACTCTGCAGTCCACATTCCCTCAGCTGATCCTCATTACTATCATTGTACAGTCCTGAAACCATCTTTGTTATCCACCTTTGTAGCCTTTCCAGAGTTAATTTATCCCCTTGAAATACTGGAGACCAAATCTGAGAACAATAGTCTAAGTGTGGTCTGATCATGGTCTTATACAACGGAATGATAACTGTTTTATTTCTGCAGGTCAGCATCCTTCTCATTATTGCAGCAATCCTCTGTGTTACCTTCACCACCTTTGCAATATCTCCCCTAAATTTCAGGTTTCTATCAATCATCAATCCCAGATCTCTTGCCTCTCCTACTTCCTTCAGTTTAACTCCTCCCATAGAGTATGCAGCGTCCCATCGATGTGTCCCAAACCTCAAGACCTTACAATTTGCTGCATTAAACCCAAACCCCCATTCATTTGCCCATCTATCTAGCTTATTCAAATCCTCTTAATGTTTGTTTTGATGTAGTCCTTGGCTTTTTAATGTCAATATTAAAATTATTGGCTTTTATACATGCTTCATCGTAAATATCTTTAAATGAAGACTCTGGTGTTTCACGAATGGTATTTAATTGAGCCACAACATCATCAACAAAATTTAGGGCAATTAAGAGGTCACTGTCAGATTTTTGCATTATTTTAGACAATGGTAAGGTGTACGCAAATATTTTTTGCAAATTAAATAAAGATATTCTTCTTCTTCTTCGCGTTATTCCCGCTTCCTATGCAGGGTCCGTGTGTTACTTTAGATGCGACTTCTTGTTAGTACTACTCCCAACCGACCCGTCGCCTGGTCTGCCGCTGGGGGGGGGGGTATTTTATTGACTGTAGAGGCGTATGTTCACGGGGCCGGTTTGCCTGTTTGCGGGATGAAAAACGCCAGATAAACTGGCGGAAAAAACCCTACTGACTGCACCCAAGACCGGCTAACTTGGCTATGCCTGAGGAAGATCCTCAAATTCCTCACGTCTACAACGGGAATCGAACCTGGGACACTCCTTCCCCAGGCATATGGTTGTGATGCGCAAAGCCACTAGGCTAACCGTGCGGTCAAATTAAATAAAGATATTATAAAACTATATTCACACAATGAATTATTCAAAAGTTTTTAATTAGAGGACGAGTCTCTGTCTTCCTAAGAAATGATTGTTTTAAGACTATGAATCACTGCATCATATAATTCCACCATGGTCATGATGGCTTCATGGCATTCCACCCACCTAGTCGGGCAAACTTGGCATAGTTTCTGTCTCTTAGTATCCGGTGTATATTTATCAATGTTGTCAACAAGGACGTCCTGTTTCTTATGGGGTATTGAAAAAATTGGGTACCTTTTCAATTATGCCAATGCAATTTCTTATTTCAGTCACAGATACAGCCTTTCCAATTGCCAAATTCAAACTATGTGATGCACAATGAACATATAAAGTTTGTGGATATATAGCTGATATGTGAGATTGGACACCATTAAATTTTCCGCTCATTGACACGGCACTGTCGTAACCTTGCCCACGTAAACATGACAAATTGATGTCATAATTATTTAAACTTTCTAATATTTTGTTGGATAAGTTTTTTCCTATAGTGCTTCTTACAGGACCAACTTGTAAAAATTGTTCACAAACTTTGTTGTCATTTTCTTCATCTATATACTTGGCACACAAGGAAAGATGTTCAGTGGTAGAAATGTCACAAGTTTCATTGGCAAGAATTGAAAAACATTTTGCCGAATTAATTTTTTCGATCAAACGGTTCAAAATGATTTCATTACATGCATTTATAATTTGATTTTGTATGTTCCAGCTAATGTAGGTAGCATTTTTGGCAGAATGTTTAAAATGTTCAGCCAAGTTTTTGTCGCCTGCATCGATTCTCATTCTTAACAAAGCTCGAAAACTGCCTTCATTGGCGAATGGCTCTTATTCAAATGAAAATTCTCCATAATCACGATGTCCTCTGAAGGGTATATTTTGCCTACCACATGAAATTACTGTTTTTATAATCGGCTCTAATTGTTTCCGATTAACTGCAGCTTTTGATCCACTATCTACATCAATTTGTCGATTGATTGGAATACATTTTCCATCTCGAATATTGTTTAGCCTTTCATAAGTCATAACAGCCGTTATATGATATTTTGTTTTTTGATGATTATTAAATTTTTCAATGGCTTTCTTTCAATTAAAAAAAAAACCTTGCGTAATTAACTGCTCAGGTACTTCAGATTTAGATTTTCCAACATTAGCAGGTGCAAAAAACACACAATATTTACAGTACGTGCTATTTTCAACTTGAGAGTACACAAGCCATGTAAATTTTTCAAACCATGTGTATTGAAAACTTCGGTTGTGAATTGCAGCACAGGTTGCAGGAAAATTAAAATTTGGTTCTGGTTTCCACACTTTTTCACAATATCTAAATTATTGAAAGAACAATTAAATGTTTGTTCTTTCAAAAATGCGAAGTCGTGAGAATTATTAATAACTAAGGAAGTACTTTCGCCTGGATAATTCGATGGTTTTGTCAGACCTACGACTGGGGAAACCGAATCCGAATCGGTATTGACAATATTAATAGCGCCAACATTGCTACTAACATTTGAATCATCCTTTTTTGTTTTTTTTTGAAATACTTCAATAAAATACTCTACGTACGTTTTTCAGCCATAATTTGAACACAAAATCCAAAAAACAAAATAAAATATTTTACAAATTTAACTTTAAAATTTTAACTTTAACTTAACTTCAATGGTATTGAAGAATTTACGTATGGTAAGGTTACTCTTCAGAGATGGAAAGAGGTTTCAAGTTCAAGACATGCTTTTCAATAAACTCAATGCAAAATAGCACAGAATACGAATGTATTGCACACGACCTATGACTGAGCATCTGCAACGATTCGCTAATACATGATACCTGTGATCCTCTCTGGCCCGGCTTGGACAGCTATAGGACAGCGTTTCTCACCCTTTCTAAGCCCAAGGACAAATAAAATGCCTAAAACAATTCTATTATTATTATTATTATTATTACATCACACCTCCAGGGAGTCCAAAGACTCATCGAGGGAGGGCTTCTCCTCTACAACTCTTTGTCTCACTACTCCACCAACCTTCATCAGCTAACACCAACGCCATCTACCACTGACTACCACCACTAGTAGTTTCACAGACAATCACAACATCCATGCCCATGCCGGGATTCGAACCCGCAGCCTTTTGGCTGGAGAGTGGATACACCAACCACTCGGCCAACCAAGGCTGTCAATTCTATGGACCACTAAGTTATGTAATTTTTTTAAAAATGTATGTGGGAATTACCAACATTTGGGAAAGACTGTGCCATTTATAACATAATAAATCTAAAAGCATGTTTTGAATATATATGGAAACATAATTAACTTGGAAGTAAACGAGTAAAAGTGTATCATCGAACAAAGTTTTAATTTTTATCAAGCAAATAAATAATATGATATAATTATTTACTATTTACTTTTAATGAGGTGGATGAGCTTCTCGGCATTGCAGAGTTGCTTACCTGGCTCAATATTGGTCAACTTCAGTCGAAGATTAGCACACACACACACACACACACACACACACACTAAGACAAATTCTGTATTTTGTTTTTATTTGAAGGAACAATGAAAATCCTTTCTCACAAAGATAGGTTGTAGAAAACTGCATAACGATTTTCGATGCTTCTTCAAATAATTTGGGAAATTCACTTCTCAGTGAAGGCGAGATCCAGAATTGAGCCAAACCACGATCACAGAATTGCATTTTAAGCCCACTTTCACTTCAAAGCTCAATTAGCTGTTCTTTTTTCGATCATGAAAGTTCCTTTTCGTGACTGCAAGCCTGAAATGGACCGTGAACCCACAGAAATTTCTTATAAAAGTTATTCGGAATATGTTTCCAAATTCTGTTTCAGAGTTTTGAGGTGGACACAATTGCTTTCCCAGTGGTTAAATTCTAAACTAATATGTTTTGGGGCCCTATACAAAATATCCAATTGTATTTACCTTTTGAATACTATCCGGGGACGCTCCAAACCTCCCCGTCCCTTTCATTATGCATTCATAATCAGGCTACTGTTGATATTGATTTATATACACGTTCAAAACTGTAAACAATTGTTGAATAATAACACAATAATGTAGGCAAATTACCATAAAGGGAGAAAAGTCACAAAACAGAAAAATGTCCCTACAAAATAACCAATTGTATTTACCTTTGAATGAGATCCACTGGTCAAGTGTACAGCAAGTCAGCAAATCTTTCCTTTCATTCAGCGTATTAATATTATCGCATTGCAACTGATGGGAATTCTGTGTTTCTGTGGATTCGTTACAGACCTCTTTCTCTTCAGAAACTACACACAAACTGTCATTACAAACTCGTTTTGTACTATCACTGTCATCCGAGCTATTTTTCTGTTTAAAGAAACCAATGTACTTATCCGAAATTGAAATATCGTACTTACTCGAATATAACTCACCCTTGCATATAACTTGTGCCCCTGATTTTACTTTTCTTCAAAAAAAGAAATTAAAAAGTTTTGCATATACCTCGCAAATGAAAAAAAGCTGAAACACGATCAGAGCGAGGGGGGGATAGTAATTTGCTCCCGTGGTAAACAACACGCCCTCCCCAATAGCCACTCTATTGCAGAGGCAAGAAAAACAAGTACTTTTATTATGTCAGTGATGAGAAATATATTACAAAGAATGTAATATATTTCTCAACAAATAGTGCAATTAGAGACAACCTGGATAAAAACGACACTAATTAATGAATTACATGTCCCTTCATACAGAAACTATGCTATTTAGACTCAAGCAAAACCATATGTTGTACCGGCAAACACAGTATCTAACTAAAAACTATCGTTATTAATTAGATGTGTGTGAGTTTGCCTGCCCCAAAGCAGCAATAAAATTCAACAGAAGATGTTAAAATTCGTAAACGTGTTAAAACTTAGAAATATATATATAGCATATATAATAGTGAATGTTGTTATGGCAGTTTCACATATGGAATTCGGTTAAAGAGAGTTAGAATTTCAACTCAACTGGCTGCTTGCTTTTATCTTTCAGTCATGCGATTTCCTACAAATATATAAATACTGGGGTTAACTCACAACACACTTTGTCCAAGTATTACTTAGCATTTCTGAAGATATACTGAGCCTTGGTTGAAGGAGGAACCCTTCAACAATAAAAATCAATAAACAACAAGCAATTGGTTGAAATGTGATCATGTGGACAACACATGTTCACTTCAAATCTGACAAAACAGCAAGGGAAAGTGGAAGGAATAAAACCATATTTTTGTTCACTTAATCCCTCTTTTATTACTTGTCATTCTGCCGCTACAAATTAAAATAGTGACAGAATGTTTATGGAATGAACATTCTGCCAATATTTTTATTTTATTTTTTAAGTATCCATTTCATTTCAATAATTTTTACTTATTCAATTTTAATTTATTTTGTTTCGATAATTCTGCCTGTGGACCACCTGTCCCATCGTCGCTGACCACAGGTTGAGAAACACTGCTATAAGGTACTCTCACCTTATGTGACTGCTAATTCATAAGTAGTAAAGAAATAGAAGACACGACACAACATAAATAAAAAAATTAATTTTAATCAGGAAAAGTATTTTGGAAAATTTTTAGTGTATTTTAACTTTTTCTTTTTTGGGGGGGGGGGGGTCAGGGCCCCTTGACCCCTCCCTGGGTGCACCACTGCCAGTAGAGCACTCAGGATTTAATCTTCGGGTGGGCCCAAGTTGAGTAGACGATTTCAGAATACACACTATGCATTGCATACGATCTATAACTGAGCATCTGCAATGATCGCTAATTCATAAGTAGTATAGAAATAGAAGACACAACACAACATAGATTTTTAAAAAATTGAATTTTAATTAGGAAAAAATTTTTGAAAAATTTTCTAGTGGGTTTTCTCTTCTTCTTTTTCTTTTTTTTAATTTTTTTTTATTGGGGGGGGGTCCTTGGCACATCCAGCCGGGGGGGGGGGTCCCCCCCGGCTGGATGTGCCAATGAGTATGGCCATAAAAATCATCCTAAGACCAAATTAATACCTGCTTTCCCTACTGTTTTTTTTTTTCAACTTAGATGGTGCCTAATTAGGATTTTAGTCTTAGTATTGCATGCTACAATTGCTCATGCTATTCCCATTGTTATACCAGATTGTGGTTGTCTCGCTACTGTAACAAACTTTGTTTGTCAGCTCTGAAGATACTGGATAGAATAAAAGCGAAATATTAGCAATTAAGTCAATAAACAGTTATTTCCTTATCAATCTGTGTTCGCATGTATATACCGTTAAAATCCAATCATCATGTACAACAAACACATAAGCCTTTCCATGGGGTTGACTAAGGATTATTTTTTAATAATACATTAGAATCCATTGTGGCTAATGCTTACTGTATTCTGCTAATTAAAGTAATATGACCTTCTGTTCAGTTTATGAATCTGATCATATTAGTTCTGGTAAAAAATTATTTAATAATAATTTTTATTAAAATTTATTATGGTTTATTATAATTTATTTTTATTATGGTAAAAAATAAATAAAACTATCTGCAGGAAAAAATATTTTAAAAAAATATCTTCGTAGATAAGGAAAATTTACTAACATTTTAAAACTTTTTTTAAAATTTTATTTTATGTAGCTCTCACCCATGAAAGTTTCATTATTATTATTACCTCAAGACCTCATGGAGTCAAAGACTCATCTGGAAGGTCCTTTTATCACACACATATCTCATCATACCGTGTCTTAAACACACTCAAACTCCTTGCAGACACCACACTCTCATGCAAGGCATTCCAATCATTCACAACTCTGCATGAAAAAAACTTGCCTCTCACACCCTCTTTATACAGTTTCCAGGGATGACCTCTAGTTCTCCCCTGATCTCCCACTATTCTCTGTAGAACTTCTCCACCATTGATCCTATAACAATCCCTTACCAACTTGTAGGTCTCTATCATATCATCCCTCTTCCTTCTGTCCACGAGACTCTGCAAATTACATCGTCTCAATCTTACTTCATCATCGACATTCCAGAGTTCAGAAACTACCTTAGTCAGTCGCCTTTTGACCCTTTCCAACATCTCTTCATCCTTCTGAAAACTCAGTGATCAAATCTGGGCACAATAGTCCATGTGTGGCCTAATCAAAGCATGATACAATGGAACAAGAATCTCCCTACTTCTACACTTCAGTGTCCTCCGCATCATTCCCAAAAGCCTTTGTGTTGTCTTCACAATTTTGGTGATGTGTCCCCTAAATTTTAGATCCTTATCTACGATATGGATTTGTTTTTAGCTAATAATTTGTTAGTCTTTAGTTGGTTTTATTTTAGATATAAGAAATAAGTTTTTGCAGCTTTAAATGAAAAAGCGAATTTATTAACAGATGAGACAAAATTTAAATATGAAAAGGAAAGAGTGAAAAAAAAAAAAAAAGAAAGAAAAAATGTGTCTTACGAAATTTCACAATCTAACGATGAGATTACTCGTATATTACATGGGAAAGAAAATTTCATTGTTAATACTTTTAATGTCTTTGTGATAAGCTAATTGTGGAAATTAATGAAAGGCCAAAAAGCTATTTAGACAGATCTCAGATCTCTTATTTCTTCTACCTCCAACAATATATTTTCACCAAGCATAAATTCTGCATCCCATCTTTGTTTTTCAAATTTTAAAACCTTACATTTTGCAACATTGAACTCACATCCCCATTTCCGTGCCCAATCACTCAATTTATTCAAGTCTTCTTGGAAGGCCACAATATCTTCACTACTCTTTATGGTTCGTACCAAATTTGCATCATCTGCAAACAACTGAATATCTCCATGCAAATCTTCGCCCATATCATTAATATACAAGTTAAACAGTAATGGCTCTAAAACAGACCCCTGAGGCACTCCACTAGTGACTTTCCTTTTCCTGGATATCGCGCCCCTATACACAATTTGTTGATACCTATCAGATAGCCAGTTTCCAATCCAATGCACTAATCTAATATCCAACCCCATCCGCTCTAGTTTGACTGTCAACTTATCATGAGGTACTCTATCAAAAGCCTCTGCTAAATCCAAGTATATTACTGTGTATCCTTCTCCTCTGTCCAAGGAAGCAGTCATTTTATTGTCATAAGTAAGTAGATTACTAAAACATGACCTCCCTTTAGCAAATCCATGCTGTCCATCAAAGATTATACCATTGTTGTCAACCCAACTCTTGATCCTAGTTCTCACAAGCTTCTCCAACAACTTAACCACAACACCTGACACAGAGATAGGCCTATAGTTTGATGCTTGAGTTCGATCACCTCCTTTATGAAGTGGCACAATCTTTCCCTCCTTCCACTCTTTAGGAACTTGACCACGTGAAAGACTCATATTAAAAAAAAAATATGTCAAGGCAGGTATCAACTATCTGGCATATTCCTTCAGAATATGCGGTGATATATTATCAAGTCCCACAGCCTTATTTACATCTAGTTTACTCAACTCCCCAAACACCTCTTACTCACTTACAGTCAGTCTCTCCTCCCCATCATCAACTCCTCTCGATCTCTCCATGAAGTCACATTCACAAGATTGAAAGATCTTTATGAACTACTCATTAAGTATCTCCACCACACATTCTGCAACATTCTGCAACAATTGGAGGAAATGGTATAAAGACAGCTGTCTTTATACCATTTCCTCCAATCAATGTCATCCTTCCATAATCATTCTTTCTTTTGCTGGCTACATATCGAAAGAACTCCCTAGGATTCTTTTTGGCTTCATTAGCTGACTGCTGTTCATACCTCTCTTTAGCTACTCTCACCAACCAAGTCACCCTCCTTGCCTGGTCTTTGTAGGCCTTATGAAATTGGTCATTTCCACTTCTCTTATGCTGCCTCCATAATGCCCTTTTTCTCTGTATCTCATGCTTAATCTTTTTATTCATTCACCTCACACCTAGCTTATTTAACCTTCTCACCCATGGAATACATTTAGACACTGCATCTACTAAATAGTTTTTGAAAATCCCCCAAGCTGCATTGATCTCTTTTCCAGCTAACTCCTCATTCCACGCTACACCTGCAAGCTGTCTCCTGAGCTCTTCATAATCACCCACCCTTGTAGTTCCACATATACCCTTTTCTCACAGGGGTCCTCGCACTGCTGGCAACCACCCAGGTAATCTTATGCTGCTTCATTAATCACCTCATGGCCACTCTCACCAAATGGTGGATGATTTGACACCTCATTTATAATTACATCCTCTAATGAGATGACCAAATCCAAGACCCTCAATCTTCGTGTGCTCTCTGTTACATACTGTCTGAGGTAGTTATTTCTCAAAAACTCAAGAAACTCATTTTCTTTACTTCCAGTTGCTATCTCATCATTCCAGTCTATATTGTCATAATTAAAATCACCCATAATGATCACCCTTTTCTTCCACATTACCAGGTCTATAACAACATCCCATCAAGTATTTGATTCCATTCACCTCTATCTCACACCATACTACCTCAAAACCACTGGCACTATTTCCATCATGCAGCTCTACTTTGTATGGACATAACTCTTTCTCTATCATCAATAGTACTCCCCTTCCCTTTTTACCCCTTCTATCTTTACAAAACACATCATACCCTTCCATCTCTATTCCTGTCAGGATGTATCCTATAGTTCATTCATGCTGTGGTTGGGTTAAGGTTGTTTATCTATATAATATATATATATTTTGCATGGTTCAGAAATTCTGCTCCAGAGACCAAACATCAAACTTTTTCAGGACTCCAGTAAATGGTGGGTCTGTGGTCTCACACCGGGAGATGAAATTCATCTACCACCTGAAAACAATCACAAACATATATGTCCACAGTGGATTCAAACCTATAGACTACTGGCTGGAGAGCAGATGCACTAAACATTTGGCCAACTGGGCTGGCATGGTTGTCCATTTATCTCTAAATTGACAATAAATTATTAGATGGTAATTTAGTGAATTTTAAATGAAGAGAAAAATATTATACTTTTCAAGAAACTATATTTTTGTTTATCCTTTACTCAAGTGTAAGCAAATAAAGTTTGCAAATTAAGTATCTTCATGACTAAGCTACTTCTATATATAGGCTATTGATTTCATAACAACTGTCTCAGTATTCCACAATGTACAGTACAGTCCCTTTTTGATATGTATACTGTTATGCATTATGAGTAGGATCACAAGACAGATGTTCATTTTAGAAAGTATGGACTATGACTGTGTTATAAATAACTATTTATATTTTATATTTTAATTTCCCAGTGTTTAGACATTCATATTAAGGTCATCATCTAGAGTATACACAAATATATGAGGACAAAATCAAAATCATTGTCTCTTTAGTATACTGTGTGAAATGTAACTCAGCTTGTCCTTGTATATTTGTGCATACTCCAGATGATGACCTTAATATGAAGGTCAAAACGTCAGGAAATTAAAATAGTTATTTATAACACGGTTGTAAAGTCCATAATTTCTAAAATGAATGCTGATCACCATGTAACACTAAAAGAAAGGCCACAAGACAGATGGTTTCAATCTTTACTGAGATCTCATTAGTGGGAGCTAGGCCCAGAAAAATACTGAGGTTGAATCAATGAATGCAATTGCCACATATTTTCTATATACAAGTAGTAAAATGGTATATCATATTATCAAACTACTCTAAATCAGAGACAGCTGTAGTAAGTAGAAATTACATGACTTCTGCAATGATTCAACCTTAGTACCATCCAAGATTTCACTGATGAGACCACAATCTCAATAACGATTGAAACTGGTCTGGGTAGTAACCTTTCCCATAATGTAATAATACATATACATCTGAAAGGGAATGTGCTTTGCATTATGCAATACTGAGGTGACGTAAAGTCAACAGCCTCTATATACAAGTAACCCAGTTGTCAAGATACTTCATGCACAAACTTTGCTCACATTGGAGTCAAGGATTACACAGGAATATAATTTTTTGTCAAGTATAATTTACTTCGTAACCAAGTGAAAAAACTTTCTAACAAGTGAAGAGAGATTATTATTATTATTACGTGACACCTCCAGGGAGTCCAAGGACTCATCATGGGAGGGTACTCTACTTCGCTAAATGCATCTCACCCTCTCCACTACTACTTACTTCTCCTACTACAACACTATTACTACTACCATCAATGCTATTTACCACCCATCATCACCAACAGTTTCATCTCTGCAACACCCTTGAACCAAGTGTGCTCTTGGATGTTATTTGCATCATTACCACTGCTACTATACCAGCAGACAGACACAAATTATGACACAAAGATTAGGTACTTATTTTCAGATATACTTATAATAACAAATTTAAATAACATTGGTAAATGATTACAATACACAAAAAACTCCTTGGAATGAATCACAGCAAAAGATTTTTAAGTTCCAAAAATTATTCATTTTCATTATTACTCAAAATAACTTTTTTTAAAATTTTCTATATTACTTATTTTAAATTTTTGCAAAACACAAAAAAATAAGGTAATTAGTAAACAGTTTGTTAAAGAAATTTTATTTAACTATGTTTAGTATAAAATAACATATTCAGAAAATGAAATCAGAAAAATAAAAGAGTATATAACCTTGAATGCTGACTAGATGAAGAACTTGCTCTCACACCTGGTTTCGATGACTGCTGCTGAATTTGTAACTCAACTGCAAACTGAAGTTCTGCCAACTAATTAAAAAATAAACAATAATTTTGCATGATAGCAATCCTATGCATGCCTACATTTACACTAAAATCTGCTATGAAAATCTGTCTGAAATATCCATACACTTAAATTCTGCACACTAATGATTAAGATCAGGGGTCAGCAACTTTTTCAGACTCATGGGCCACATTCAAGTTTTATTTTTAATAATTGGGCCGCAAGCATTTAATTAAGAGAAAATAGTTAGTGAAAAAAATACTTCATTTATCAATTTTTAATATATTAATCGTAAAAAACGCAGAAATATTTAAAGTACGAGATATGAAACAAGTATGAATATGAAAACTTATTATCACATAAAAACAAAGTAATATAGTTTACGCATCACAATATGTGTGTCTCCCTGCTTAATGTTTGTGCCTTTTGTGATTGTTTTCCCTTAGCCAAATTATCTATATCCACTTTATAACTTGATGTACAAATTCAAATCGAAGCATGTAAATGTTCATCAGTCAGTCGAGAAGAAAATTTACTTTTTCTAAAACTCATGGCAGAAAATGCATGTTTGCAAATGTGTGTGCTTCCAAATGTGACCATCATCTTCTTTGCGAAACTGATTAATCCTAAAAATTTTTTGCTAAGCATCGATAAAATTTTTAAACATTTTCTAATGAAAATGCGTTCTTCAATGTTTCATTCTGTTCCAAAACTTCAATATGTAGTTGATTTGATACATCATCAAAGTCAACATTAAAAGGGTTCAAAAATAATCGCATTTCGATGCTATTTTTATGAAAAATCCACAAATCTTGTTGAAAATTCTGTTTGTAAATCTTTAATAATACCAACAAAAGTTTCCTTTTGTGTTTTCCATCCAATTGTGGATGCAGATTTGCAACATATATAATGATGTAGCTTTTCTTCCATCATATGTTTCTTCTACAGACATAGTTTGCCCTTCAAAAGCTTTTATGTCAGACATAAAATTTTTTGATATAATTAAAATTATATCAAACAGTTTGACTAGTAATTTACCTTGGCCCTACAGGTTCATATTAAATTCATTAAGGTATGTTGTAATATCTACCGTAAATGCAAGAGACATAATTCATTTTTTATCCGATAGTTGTGAGCAGTATTTCCATGTTTCCTCATGAAAATATATATTTCTTCATGTAAATTAAAAATTGATTTTAGCACAGCACCTCTACTTACCCATCTAATAGCTGAGTAGTAGAAAACGTCCTTACACTTTGATTCTATTTCTATCAAGAATTCTTGAAATTGGCGGTGTTTCAGACCATTGCTTCGGATGTAATTTACAGTTGATATCACGATGTCCATAATGTCTTTCATTGATAGAAATAGAATACCCCCATTTTCAATAAAGAAGTACTTGTGTTCGATTTATCATTAAATCTTTTTCCTACATCTGCAATTTTATGTTTTCTTCAACCCATTTTTGAATTAACAAATATATATATACTCTGAAAATAATAGTCGATGTTATTGATTATGTTAAAAGAACACGACTGCAAAAGGGCACCAAAATCTCGGTTATCGTTGGATGTAGTCACCTTTGTTATCCCTACTCATGATGATTCACACAATTAACTCATGCCAAGTTGCATGGCAATATCACGAAATATAGGTATAAAATTATTTTTAATTTTTTATTCATATTATAAAATGCATTATTTAAATAATTCAACATACGGGCCACATGCCATGTAAGTATGGTCAACCTATTATGGGCCGCCAAAAATGCACAATTGGGCCACATGCAGCCCACAGGCCATCGGTTGCCAACCCCCGATTAAGATCATTCTCATAGTTGATCAATGACATCAGGGAGAAGATAAAGTTGTAAAACTCAAATTATAATTAGAGAAGTTAACAACTTACAAAAAAATAATAAAAGTGGTGGAGACATGCAAAATAAAGGAACTGTATATCATTGCAAGACTTCTGTGAAGTGATGACACACTAGATTTGTGTTGCCAGTATCCTTCCACATGAAAAAACAGATGAGATAGAAATAATTTATTGACTACTCTAACTAGTTTCATGAACATTCTTGTGTTTCACATCATCAGGAGAAATAAGTGAGTAAACTAAAAAATAGATTATGACAGGTATAACAATGGAAAGCACACATTTATTATGCAGCTGTTTGCTGTGAATTACTGGTAACACGTGTGTGTTGTGTTTAATTAGAGAAGACCAGACTTGATGCAAAATCATCCCTTTTTTGTTTTACTGATTCTTTGATGGATTTGAGAAATATTGTTCAGGCCCCTAATTTTTCTCAGAACTCTCATATCTGTGGTCTCTTGTCTTTGATCAAGTGCTTTATTTCTAACCCAACTCTCAGATCCATAACTTAAAATTGGTTTGACCACTGTCTTGTATAGTGCTGGTTTCATGTTTTGGCTAATTTCTCTCTTATTCCATATAAATTTATTCAACTGGCTCACCACCATATCACAGCTTTGCTTATTCTGTTGTCTATTTCCAAACTTAATTTTCCACCTTCACTAAAAACTGTAAACCAATAAAAATTGTAATATTTTACTACTATAGTTTCTCTATTGAGAATACAGCTAAAGTTTTCTATGTTCCTACCTATTTTCGCAGTATTGGTCTTCTTACTGCTGATTTTCATGCCAAATTTGTTATAGCTGTTACAATTTAGTAGGAGAATTCTGGAGATTTGCATTAGATATGTTTAGGAGTACAATATCATCTACTAAAGCAAAGAGCCAAGTTTGATATTTATAGTTTTGATATCAGGTATAATGCCACTATCTTTTATAATTATGATCCATATAAATGATGAATAAGAGCGGAGATAATGTGAATCCTTGTCTCAAATCTGATTTTACATCAAATCATCTTCCTGTATTTCCTTTAATTCTAACTGCTGACTGACAACTTACATATAGACACTATGGCATAAATTCAGCTTGTTCTTCTCAAAGTTTCTCTTCCACAATTTTACTCAACCTCTTTTCAATTATGCTTGCATAAATCTTAGCCAGAACACTTAATAGAGAAATTCCTCTGCTATTCTCGAATTCAGCTTTATTTCCTTTTTTTCTTAGAGATGGGGACTATGAGAGCTTTACTCTAATCATCTGGAATTCAATCTTCTGACCAGGACCTCTGAATTATGCACTATAGCAACTGCAAAACTTTTATGCCTCCAACTGTTATATCGCCATGAAACGTGTGCAAATACATTTGCATATATAAGGCACTAGAGAAGAACAGAGATCTGCAAGTTGTCCATCCTATCCTTTAGTGTTACATGGTGATCAACATTGATTTCAGTAAAATTATGGACGCTACAACCATGTTAGGAATAATTACTTTAATTTCTCGACGTTTTGACACTCATACTAAAGTCATCATCTGGATTATACACATATATATACAAAGACAAGCTACATTACATTTCAAACAGTATGACATTACATTTCAAACAGTATGTGACATTGGTTTGATCAACCATTATTCAACTGGCCTAACTTCTAGTGGGAAAAAAAAAAAGTACATTAAAGCTATATTTGCGAAAGAATTTATACAAGATGGATGGCCAGCATTTGAATGGATTTGGTGTGCGGGGACTGGAAAAAGTGTTGCTGAATGAAGTGAAAATGGATGTGCAGAACCAAAGAAACTAAAACTACCAAGGAGGGGGGGGGGGGAGTGGATATGCAGACATCAGTCAGATAGTTGAGTGTAACAATGTATATAATGTACCTGAGCCAATACTGGCTCAGGACAGAGTTTGAGAGTGCTTGACCTGGTAATAGCATCTGAGAATTTGACTGTAATGGCCATGATCATATGACCATGTTGCCACTTATTGGTGAGAGTGATCATAAGGTCTTGACCTGGGAGGTGGCTAAAGGTGTGGAATTTTCAATTAAGACAGGGTATATGTGGAATTACCGTGGTTATCATTAAGGGATTGGCTGCTACTGCTTCGCCTGGTATCTCCAACTCTGGGCCTGGCTCCCACTGAAGCGACCTCAATAAAGGTCGAAACTAGTCTGGGTAGTGGCCAACACCTTAATGCAGAACAGTATACAGATCCACAAGGAGATGTGTTTTGCATTATGGGAGATACTGGGATAGGAGTGTTGGTATCTTGCTCCACCTTTGCTACGAGTTGCCTGGTGTTATACTACTTACCATGGATAAGATAGTACAACACTATATTCAGTCCTGAAGATATTTTCAGGTGCAAACTTTGTTTGCTCTCACTGGGATAAAGGATTAAACTAAATTTATTATATTCTAACCTAGTGAAAAATAAACTTTCAACATCTTTCTCTAAATCCAGAGTAATTTAATAAAAAAAGGTGGCAAACCTTTTGGCAACTCCTATAGGTAAAGATGACCTTGCTACTGCTTTGCCTGGTATCTCCAACTCTGGGCCTGGCTCCCACTGAAGAGACCTCAATAAAGGTTGAAACTAGTCTGGGTAGTGGCCAATCCCTTAATGCAGAACAGTAAACAGATCCACAAGGAGATGTGTTTTGCATTATGGGAGAGACTGGGATAGGAGTGTTGGTAGCTTGCTCCACCTTTGCTATGAGTTGCCTGGTGTTGTACTACTTACCAAGGGTAAGATAGTACAACACTATATTCAGTCCTGAAGATATTTTCAGGTTCAGTCTGGGATAATATCTTCAGTCTTGAAGATATTATCCCAGTGAGAGTTTAATCCTTTATTTTAATTCTTTATCCCATGAGAGCAAACTTTGTTTGCTCTCACTGGGATAAAGGATTAAACTAAATTTATTATAGAAGGAACCATTAGTTTATATGGGAATTGTGATGAATGAAGTGGAGGTGAAAAGTCTATTACAGAACCGTAATGTGAATACATCTGTGGGATTGGATGGTAAACTGGCAGGTCTTACGTGAAGCGGCTAAAGAATTATCAGTGCCCTTGACCATGTTGTTTAATCTGAGTCTCAGGTCTGGTTTAGTCCCAAAGTGGTGGAAAGAGGAGAAAATAGTTCCACTGCATAAAGAAGATCCAAGACTACTGTTGCAAATTACCGACTGATCAGCATATCAGGAGTCGTTGTTAAGGTCTTGGAGAAAGTAGTCAAGGGAAAAATACAGGAATGGATTGATGAAAATGAGATACTGTACGGGGGACAGCATGGCTTTGTGAAGGGTAGATCATGCCTCAGTAACTTGCTCAAGTTTTATAAGAAAGTGACAGCTGAACTGGATAAGGGTAATGGGTTTACAGTGATACAACTGGACCTGGCTAAGGCATTTGACAGGATACCACATGGAATTTTAATCTGTAAACTACAACATATGGGAATGGATATAGGGTTGGTGAGATGGATAGGTGGGTGGGTGATGGAGAGATATCAGAGAGTAGTTTATTCAGGAGTAGAGTCCAAAAAACGGCCTGTGACTAGTGGTGTGTCGCAGGGCTCTGTTCTTGGACCACTGCTGTTTAATTTGTTCATTAACGATATAGGGAAGGATCTAAGAGGAACAGTTCATTTGTTCGCTGATGATGCAACGTTAGGTAGGGCAATAGTGAATGCAGAAGATGTGAAAATCTTGCAGGAAGACTTGGATAGATTGGCGTTCTGGGTTAAGGAGAATGGATGTCAGTGTAATGTGACAGAATGTAAGGTTATGTATTTTGGGGTGAAAAGATTATCAGCAGTATACCACATTGGTGGAACTGTACTCCAGGAGATTGATGAGGCCAGGGACTTGGGAGTGTTGGTGGATAGGGAGATGAAGTTTAGGGGGCACATTGCAAAAGTGGCTAAATCAGCTCATCGACTCACTTGGTTGTTGAAAAATACTTTGACGAGTAGAGACAAGCAAGTTATTGTACCTCTGTACCGAGCCTTGATAAGACCTCATCTCAACTACTGTGCCCAGATTTGGTCACCTAGTTTCTTCTTGAGTGACCAAGATGATAGCAGGTCTGTGGAATGAACCTTATGAGAACAGGTTGAAGATTTGTGGGTTGCAGAAATTGGTTGATAGGCAGAAAAGGGGAGATATGATTGAGACATTCAAATTGCTAAAGGATTTCTACAGGATTAATTCAGAGGGGTTATTTTTGAGATAGGACTGGTGGTGGGAGAACTAGGGGACACCTATGGAAGCTGGGCAAGAGTGTGGTTAGCAAGGGTGTTAGAGCTGGGGTCTTTACTTTTAGAGTGGTAAATGAGTGGAATAAGCTGCCAGAGTCTGTTGTGGGAGCTATGACGGTGAGTGAGTTCAAGGCAAGGTATGATAGATCCTATAGTTGTTTAGAGCCTCCCTCGATGAGTCTAAGGACTCCCTGGAGTCGCCCGTAATAATAATAATAATAATAAATATTCTATTTATAACATCATTAGAGAACAAATTGATATGAATATACAGCAAAAGTAGTTGCCTAATTCATAATTTAATATGAGTGTTGTTATATTAGATTTTAAATTAGATTACTTACAGTCCTAATTATAATTAACTTTTAGAACAAAAGGTTCTGTGGGTAGAATAGGTACCATCCATATTCTTGGAAATTTTAAACCACCATTATTGTTAAGATTAAGGTGGTTGATAAGAATTTCACAGGCCTCCTTAAATTTATGCTCATACCATATTTTGGAGTAAAACATTTTGGAGGGTGGAAGGTAAACTCATGTAAATCTCATGCAAACAACAGGTGCATTTCCAGTCAATTGTGTGTTGAGTATTCAAGGAATGATCAGAAAGGCCAGATTTACCATAGCTATTAAATTTAATGTGCCGTTTATGTTCCTTCTTTTCAGATGGGAATTATGCATTATGTTTCCCCTATATAGCAAATCACAGGTGCAATGAATACGATATACTCCAGGATGAACCAATGGAGGAAGTGGATCCTTTGATGAGTTGAATAAATTCTTTAATTTTGCAAGAGGTTTAAAGTTGACATTAAGGTTGTATTTCTGTAGTATTCTGTTTATTTTATCTGATAAAATAATGGTTGATCAAATCATTGTCACTTTGTCATATCATCATACTGTTTGAATATAATACAGATGGTCTTTGTATATATATATGTATGTGTATACTCCAGATGATGACTTTAATATGAAGGTCAAAATGTCAGGAAATTAAAGCAATTATTCCTAACATGGTTGTAGTCTGCATAATTTTACTGAAACGAATGCTAATCACCATGTGATACTAAAGGAAAGGCTTCTCATAATTCACGGAGATTTGATGCACAAGCGATGCAATCACTACAGCAAGTTACTACAGATACATGTTTCTGTTTAATTAATTGACTGGCATTTTTTAAACGTTATAGACAGCAATCTTATTCCACTGCATCAATCTGAAAAGGAAATTCACCTTGGCAAAGGTACTAAGAATATATAACCATATAATTAAAGATAATACCAAGAAATTATATACTTGGTTTAATCCTTTATCCAAGTATAAGCAAACAAAGTTTACGCCTGAAATATTTTCAGGACCGGGGCAACTCGTATAAAGAAGCTAAGACTTCACATCACTAGCCTTAGTATCCCATAATGCAAAGCACATCTCCTTGCAGACATGTATAATACTGTGTATTATGGAAAGGGTCACTACCCAGTGTAAAATCCGATGCAGCATAAATTTTTCCATTTTTTATTTGCATCGACTTTTACAGGGGTCACATCCAAAATTTACAAAAGTAAACTTGTAATTTTCTATGTAAATAACACTAAAAGCCCATGTATTAAAACCCAGAGGAATTAGCATGATAAATTGTGTAAATAGAAGATATATGAATATGTTAAGTTCAAGGACAATGCCGGAGAAATCGGAAATATATTGTAATTGTCTATGTAAGTAATACCAAAAGCCCATGTATTAAAACCCAGAGGAATTAACATGCTAAATTGTGTAAACAGAAGATATCTTAAAATGTTAAGTTCAAGGGCAATGCCTTTGAAATCAGAAATATATTGATGTTAGTATTTAGTATAGAGTGAAAAGGAAACCTATTGTATCCAGTCAGTCCGATACTGCCTTCAAGGTCAATGGTAAAAGAGAGCGGTATACATCAGATGCAGTTCTGCTATTCTGTAAAAAGGATTAAGTGTGCACTTAGGAGAACTAGAAGTCCACGTTAAACCAAGGCCAAGACATATTGTGTGGGAATGTTCGGGGTCTCAAACCTTTGTCCAGGGTACCGTGAAAAACCAAATATAAGCATCATAGAAAAAGGATCGTCATCAACATCAAGGGAAGAAAAAGAGGAGCGAGTATCATAGATCCACGACTTTCGTGCCGTTTGGATGATGTTAAGATGAAAAGCCTCAGGAGCCAATTAATTACCATGGAAGCAGCAGAGCTAGACCTAATGCATTGCTAATGGAATAACCTGCACGAAGCCTTGATCATCAGACCTTTGTCCTGAGTCTATAACTCCAGGAAATTGTGCTCCAGGTTCTGCCAGCCATTCATTGATGAAATGTCTGTGTTCTTGAAATCTCCAAGTGAAAGCACAAGACCTGATACAGAAGAGAAGCCAGGGAATCTGTAAAGGAAATGTGAAGAAGTGCACTATACTGATAAAGAAGTCATGAGAGTTTATTTTCGATGTAATTTTGTCTATGTTATGAAAGGCTGTTTTAGAAGGACTGATAGATTTATAGAGTTACTATATATAGTATAATGAAAATAGTTTGTATAAAGAGAAGTTTATATAAAGTGAAGGCTGGAATTTATAGTTATAGTTAACAAGGCATGATAATTCCTATATTGTAAATGGGCTGATAGTTTCCCTTTAAATTGCTTTATGATTTGTATCATGTTGCATGCTTTTCATGTCATTTCGTCTTATGCAGCCACCGAAGGAGGCAAGCTAGCCTCAATAGGTGCCGGTCCCAAGCCCGGATAAATGCGAGGGTTGATATCAGGAAGGGCAGCCGGGCGGAAAACTTCAGTGCCAACTCAAACTATGATTATGAGTCGAAGAGAAAATGATATAAGGGCTAGGGCATACAACTTAAGCGACGCGCAGCCACATCGCCCTACAGCTGTGAGAAGTGGACGAGGGCTACTGCATCAAGGGCGGGTGCGGTTAAAGAAGCGAGCCCAGCAGGTGGAGAGGATGTTGCGAGTGGGAACACTGAATGTTGGAAGCATGACTGGAAGGGGAAGAGAGGTGGCAGACATGATG